>NW_024082120.1:123372-327442 GCF_003009895.1 Hyaena hyaena | reverse complement strand
TGAGAGACTCTTGAATGCTGACAAAAACTGAGGACTGATGGATGTGGGGGGGAGGGGGGATGGGCATGGAGGAGGGCACTTTGGGGATGAGCACTGAGTGTTATGTAGAAACTAATTTGACAATAAACTATTTGTAAAAAAAAATAAAAAAAAAACCACTCGAGTGTAGATATTTATGCATAAATACAATTCTTCAGATCTTTTTAATTTGCAGATCTATCTCTCACAGTGTGTGCTCTGTAGCTCTCTTAATTTTACTAACTACTCATTTTGAATCCTGCTCACAAGAAGATGTCCCATGGGCCCCTAGAGAGTTTGCCTGTCAATCACTAGCACTCACATCTCCAAGTTTTGTTCTCTAATTATAAAAGTAGACTCTTCTGCATATTAGGGGTGAAATCATGAGCTGTGAGGATAGCTGTAAATGTGAAGATTTGTAGATGTCTTGGTACATACTAACAAGTACAAAATAATCACCTATCACAGTCAAGGAAGGCTTAATCTAGAATCTATTAAGAGACAGGGCTACTAGGAATCAACACATTGAAAGCAATAAGAATGAGCCCCAGGAGACAAGAAATTATGTTGAAATAAAAAGTGAAAGCTTAGAAAATTCAGTCTGGGATATTTGTTTATTTGTTTATTGAGATATAATTGACATATAACATATTATTTTCAGGTATACAAAATAATGATTTGCTATTTACACACTGCAAAATGATCATCATGGTAATTCTAGTTATCACCTGTCCCCAAAGTTACAGAAAATGTTTTTCTTGTGATGAGGACTTTTCAATATACAATACAATATTATTGACTATATTCCCCATGCTATACACTACATTTCCATGACTTATTTATTTTATACCTGGAAGTTTGTACCTCTTGACCTCTTTCTCCCATTTGTTCATCCCCCAGCCTCCCTCGCTTCTGGTAACCACCAATCTGTTCCTTAAATCTATGCGTTTTGTTTTGTTTGTCTATTTGTTTTGTTTTTTAGATTCTACACATAAGTGAAATCGTATGGTGTTTGTCTTTCTCTGTCTGGCTTATTTCACCTAGTATAATGCCCTCAAGTCCCATCCATGTTGTTGCAAATGGCAATAGTTCATTCTTTTTTTTTTTAATGACTGAGTAGTATTCCATATATAGATTACATCATCTTTATTCATTCACCCATTGATGGATACTTAGGCTGTTTTTATATATGGGCTATTGTAAATAATGTTGCAGTGAACATAGGGGTACATATATCTTTTCAAATTATTGTTTTCATTTTCTTAAGATAAATATCCATAAGTGGAATTACTGGATCATATGGTAGTTGTATTTTTAATATTTTAAAAAATGTTTATTGTATTTTTTAGAGAGAGCATGAAAAGGGGAGGGGCAGAAACAGAGAGACAGAGGATTTAAGGCAGGCTCTGAGCTGATAGTAGAAAGCCTGATGCAGGGCTGGAACTCACGAACCATGTGATCATGACCTAAGCTGAAGTTGGATGCTGAACTGACTGAAACACCCAGGTGCTCTCGTGTTTTTAATTCTTGAGGAACCTCCGTACTGTTTTCCACAGTGTCTATACCAATTTACATTCCCACCAACAGTGCATGAGTGTTCCCTTTTCACCACACCAGTACTTGCTACTTTTTGTCTTTTTGACAATAGCCATTTCAACAGGTATGAAGTGTTATCTCATTGTGGTTTTGATTTGTATTTTCCCGATGATTAGTGATATTGAGCATCTTTTCATGGGCCTCTTGTCATGAGTATATCTTAGTGAAAAATGTCTATTCAGATCATCTGCTCATTTATTAATCAATATTTTTTGCTATTGACTTCTATGAGTTTTTAAATATATTTGAATATTAGCCTTTTGATTTTCAAATATCTTCTCCCATTCAGTAGTTTGTCTTTTCATTTTGTTGATGGTTTCCTTTGCTGTGCAGAAGCTTTTTAATTTGATGGTGTCCCACTTGTTTATATTTTGCTTTTGTTGCCTTTGCTTTTGGAGGCAGAGCCAAAAAATCACTGCCAAGACCAGTGTCAAGGAGCTTACCGCTTGTGTTTTTTTCTAGAAGTTTTATGGTTTTAGGTCTTACATTTAAATCTTTAATAATCTTTCTCTTTTTTAAGTTTATATATTTATTTTGAGAGAGACAGAGAGAGAACATGAGTCAGGGAGGGGCAGAAAGGGGAGAGGGAGAGAGAGAATCCCAAGCTCCGGACTCGTTGTAGAGCCCTACACAGGACTCAATCCCAGGACTTTGAGATGGCCTGAGCCGAAATCGAGTCAATCACTTAACTGACTGAGTCACCCAAATGCCCATAATCCATTTTGATTAAAGAAATGGTGTAAGGTAGTGGTCTAATTTTATTTTTTTGCACATGGCTGTCCAGTTTTCCCAGCACCATTTATTGAAGAGACTGTCCTTTCCCCATTGTATATTCTTGCCTCCTTCATTGAAAATTAATTGACTTGCTCTGTTCCTGACCTTAGAGGAAAAGATTCCAGCGTTTCACGGTTGAGTATGATGTTAGCTGTGGGCTTGTCATATATGGCCTCTATCATGTTGAGGTACATTCCCTCCATGTCCACTTTGTTGAGAGTTTTTAGGTTGAATTCTGTCAAATGCTTTTTCTGCATCTATTTAGATGATCATATGATTTTTGTCTTTCATTTGATTTTGTGTAACAAGAAACTCCTCCATATACCTAAGCAGGGCATTGAGGAACTGAAGAATTAGTGATGTTTGTAATTGCATCACAGAATCATTATGAAAAGTTTATGTTTAACAGACTTTATGTAAAAGGCAGGGTGCAAATAACACATTAAAGTATATTATAAATATTTAATTTATCAGAGCGCCTGGGTGGCTTAGTCAGTTGAGCATCCAACTTCGGCTCAGGTCATGATCTTGCAGTTCGTGGGTTGGAACTCCATATCAGGCTTTGCGCTGACAGCTCAGAGCCTGGAGCCTGCTTAAGATTCTGTGTCTCCCTCTCTCTCTGCCCCTCCCTCTCCTTCTGTCTCTCAAAAACAAATGATAAACAATTTTTTAAATACTTAATTTATCTTCTAAATGCCAAAAATATATTCAAAATAGAAAAGGGTATTTCATGTGAAATCCAGCCAGCAATAATTATCTGGAAAATTTACCCCATCCTTTGACATTATTTGGTTGGATAAATGATTAATCTGCATATCACAGTTTTGCTAAAGAATTTTAAAAAATAAGACAAAATGTCTTTCTACCCATATGGTCTCTGCAAACTGTGTGCTCGTGGGAGATTTGTACATGTGAAAATGAATGTGCAAGAGAGAATCTGATGTGTTAGAATGAAGTGCCTTTCTTAGAGTTTTAGAGAGAAAGCTGTACCCAACACACAGTGATAACTACTACAAAAACCTCTGGCTTGTGCTTTGTACACAACTGGAATGTCTGTGTGTGCCCTGTAGCATTTCCCAAGTGATGGTGCTGGGTTTTCTACAGGTAAACTAGGACAATTTAGCATTCGAGTGAAGTTATGTTATATTATGATTGTGTATTTGTTGGGGACAGGAAAGCAGCCCTGTGGTGCAGTATTATACTGTGCTGAAGTCAGACAGTTGGAATTATCAAATCCATTTTACAGACTCCAGACAATATCTCCTATATGCTCACATACAGAGATCCTTTCAGGAAATACTTTCCCATCAATTGGCAGAAAATGATAACTCTGAGATCTGAATAATGTTAATTAGCTGCATATTAACAACATATGAGGTAGAGAACTATAGTTACCATGCCTGGCCCGCTGTTTATGTCTGATCAAGGATGTGGGAAGTGGCTGCTTTTCAGTGTAAAACTGAAATATGGAAATTAGAGAAGGCAGGGAACGGCGAGTACGTGCTGGGAGACCCTAGGTGCCACTAAAATTAAAAGGCTATTTGCCACCCAAGTATCTCATGATCCATTTCAGGGCATAAGAATATCTCTTTTATTATACACAGAGCAATTCAGCTAGGATTTGATGCCTACCAAGGTGACAACTTAACCGCAAAGATTTATTCCTATCTCTATAGGATTAATGTTTGTGTATGTTATTTTGTAGCAAGGAGGGAGTTTGGAAGTTCCTTGGAAAAATAAATGTGGTGTATAGTTAAACAAAGGCAAAGGCTGTTTGGAAGTTTTTCAATATTCCATACTATGTGAGTTCCAACGTTTATGAAAATATTTGAGGGGCACCTGGATGGCTTAGTTGGTTGAGTATCTGACTCTTGGTTTCAGCTCAGGTCATGATCCCAAAGTCATGGGATCGAGCCCGGCATCTGGCTTAGGGCTGAGCATGAAGCCTGCTGAAGATTCTCTCCCTCTCCTTCTGCCCCTCTCTAATACTTGCATGTGCATGTGTACTCTCTCTCCAAAATTAAAAAAAAGAAGAAGAAAATATTTGAAAGTTTACCTTGTGTACATATAAAAATGTGGTTAGTTACATGGCTTACCACTCAGGTGGATAAGGTTTTGCCACTTCATATTGGGGTTGTATGGAAGCTGTGCTGGGAATTTTATCTGTATGACACATGGCTAAATGTGGAAAATTAGCATTTTGGATGAAATCTTGTGATCCTAAGACCCGAACCTGTATAAACACTAAAAAAAAAAAAGTAGGGAAAAAGTGTCTTGATGTCGGTGGCTTAGGCAATGATTTTTGGAGTTGACAACAGAAGCTCAGGCAACAAAAGCAAACATAGACAAATGGGGTTTCATCAAATTAAAAAGCTTTGTCACAAGAAAGGAAACATTTAACAAAGTAAAAAAGGCAAACTTTAGAATGGCAGAAAATATTTGCAAAGAATATGTCTGGTAAGAAGTTAGTTTCCAAAATATATAAGGAACACATACAACTCAATAGCAAAACCCCCCCGACAAATAATATGATTATTTTCAGTCAGTTAAGCAAAGGACCTTCTTCAAAAGAAGACATACAAATGGTCAACAGGTATATGAGAAGGTGCTCAACATCAGTAATCATCAAAAAATGCAAATCAGAGCTACAATGAGGTGTCACTTCACACCTGTTAGAATGGCTGTTATCAAAAAGACAAAAGATATGAGTGTTGAGGATGGGGAGAAAAGAAAATCCTCCTGCACTGTTGGTGGGAATGTAAATTGGTACATCCATTATGGAAAACAGTACAGAAGTTCCCCAAAATATTAAAAATAGAACTAAGTGATGATCCAGTAATCCCACTTCTGGATATATTTCTTTTGTTTAATTAAAAAATTTTTAATGTTTATTTATTTTTGAGAGAGACAGAGTGTGAGTCGGGGAGGGGCAGAGAGAGGGAGAAACACAGAATCTGAAGCAGGCTCCAGGCTCAGAGCTGTCAGCACAGAACCCAACGTGGAGCTTGAACTCATGAACTGTGAGATCATGACCTGAGCTGAGGGCAGATGCTTAACCAACTGACCCACCCAAGCACCCCCATTTTTGGATATATTTCTAAAGGAGATGTAATCAGCATCTTGAAGCTGCTGCACGCCCATGTTCATTACAGCATTATTCACAACTGCAAAGATTTTGAAACAACATAAATAGATGAATAAAGATATGTACTATATAGTACATATATATATACACACAACAAATACTTGCATTTTGTCTAGCGTTCAGCAGTCTTGAAATCACTGCACCCAAACTGGAGGTGTTTTAGTAAGAATAGACCATCCTAGAACCCCTGGACCAGCCAGAATTGCACCGTGTGTACAGGCAAGTCAAAAATAGCACAGACAACTTATCTAAATGGAACTGACACAGGTGGGGCATGGAGAGACTGGGAAGGAAGGAAGGACTGGGTTTCCTTTGGCATTTGCCATTAGCCTGGTCACAGTCCTCATGTGGCCAAAGAAGGTCCCTTTGTCTTGAAAATGTAATTTTTAAAAAATGGCTATTTATTTATTTTGAGAGAGAGAGATAGAGAGCGATAAGGGGAGGGGCAGACAGAAAGACGGAGACAGAGAATCCCAAGCAGACTTTGTGCTGTGAGCAAAGAGCCCGATGTGGGGCTCGAACTTAAGAACCATGAGACCGTGACCTGAGCTGAAATCAAGAGTCGGACGCTCAACTGACTGAGTCATCCAGGCACCCCTCTCCCCACTTTTTTGAAATGGTAAAGATCTTTGAAGGAGAGTAAGAAAGAAAATTGAGTTTCAGAGACAAGGTTAAATCATCTCAAGTACTTAAACTAGTAGAGCTCCTGGCAGGATCAGGGCCATGATTTTATTCTGCAAATACTTGTCTTTGTGTCTTACTGCTCTGAGTGTGAATTCTGTAGCGTCACAGAACCTGCTTTATCTTAACAACTTAAAAGATAAAAAACATTTTCTAGAATCAATTACTTTTAAATTCACATCTTTGACTAGCCTTGCCTCATGTTTTCCATTTTCTTACTTATAATAATGATGGAGGGTAGGGGAGGTGGTTTAAAAAAGAAACCTAAAGAAAGCAACCAAGCCAAGTAGTAATCCCGGCATTTGCTGTCTGGTCAGTCAGCCAATTGTTTCCATGATGAATCCACTTAGACTTACTTTTCAATATTGATTTATTTATAGGGCACGGACTGGTAATTAGTTATTGACTTTGTGAAAAACAAATTATTTATAAAGCATTTATTCTATGATGTCACATGATACCAATGAGCTTTAGAATGACCAATGACTTTTCAAAACAGTTGAGCTTATTCCTAAATACAAAAGTCCCCAGTGACTACCAAGCTGCTTATAAGAAATCCAGTTCTAAGTCATTTGAAAAAAAAAATCATTCTAAGAACAGGCTTTTAAAAAAATAAGCTAGTAGATGCAGTGAAATAATAGTTGAGAAATAGAGTCAAACAAGCAAAGAGGAGAGCTTGACAGAGTGGTTTTGTTTGGAGCCTATTAAACAATTTGTGAATTTCTAAGGTTCCCATTTACCTTATGGCCATTCACACCTACTCCTTCTTTGCAGTGCCCTTGAACGATTGCTATAAATCTATTTTTGGTATGCTATTGAACTGGTCACTTCACCTCTCTGCACCTTTATTATTTTTTTTCAAACTCCCCTTAAAAGTAGCATGTTTCCAAGTGTTGCTGGTTGGTAGGTAATCAAGATTATATAATATGTCATCGTTTCAAGATGAACTTGAAATTTCCAAGTAAAATGACTGCTTTAAAAAATATTAGAGAACATTTGCCTCCACTTTTGAAATTGTCACCATACCTGCTCTCTATTTAGTTATTCATTTATTTTTTCAGTAAGTAGTTCTCTAGGACTTTTTACATGCCTTGCTTTGCGTTTTTATTGGCAAATAGAGTCAATATATTACTGTCCATGTAGAGTTGATTCCATAGTCTGGAGCTCATATTAGCTTCTCAAATGATTTTAAAAAGTTCTCTGAACCAATAAGAGACCTAAACCTGCAAATGGCACCTAAATAAATGTGTCCTTTGATATCTTAATCTGGTTAGGGGAAATCAATGGAACTCTCTACAAAAGAGTCACTAAAAGTAGAGACATTGAAAACAAAATTTTGATAACAAAACTCTACATTATTAGAGTTGTTAGTGGTAATTGAGTGACTGTTAATTTTAAGGCTTGGAAAAGGGAATATTAGAAGAACTTCTTCAATCCTTAGTTGCTCTTGTTTTTATACACATATTTATATATAAATTATAAAGGGAAGATCACTTTTCTTTTCGCCCTCTCCTGTGATCACAAGATGGCAGTGTTTCTGAGTTTTCTGCTGTAATAATTTGCCTTAAAATGGTATTAGGCAGAACTGCTATAGGGAAGTCAGAATGAATGATGTGGAAGAAGCTTAGCACGTAAAATAAAACCAACTAGCAAAGAAAAACAAACTGATGCTCAGGAATTTGCACTTCCGGAGGGTGAGCTTATTATGCCTAGGTGTTGTACATATTTGGATGTTTACAATGTAGTGGCCTTTTCTACATTCAAGCTGGTAGAGGTCTTAAGAGGAAAGAAAGGTGATGAGGTTGGGAAATAAACTGGGATTTGATACTGAGGAGCACTGCATCCTGAACTAAGGAGATTTGATTCTGGTCCCCACTGAGGAGCCACTGAAGGGTTTTCAAATAAGGGGAGGAGTAGGAATAATCAGGCTGTGCTTTGGAAAGGTAAACTATGGTGGTAATTTCATAGGTTGCCAATGGAAGGGACAGAGAATAATTAGATACTGCAGGCAGGCTAGCTAGTCAAAAAGCAGTCCAATGGTTTAAATAAGAGTCAATTATCTAGATTAAGCTAATATCAGAGAGTTGGAGGAGACATTTGAACAATAAGACTCAGTGATTATTTTGGACTTTAAAAGAGAGAGAGAGATTCCTAAATTAGGTGAGTGGGTAGATAGTCACATCAGTAAACTAAAGGAGACATATAAGAGAGAGAAAATGGTGCCTGGGGATTGAGGTGCTGGTGCCTGTATAATATCATTTGGAGGAGACTAGTCATCAGTTGAGAATGAGGAATTAGATAGGTGGCAGAAAGAGACTGATTTTTTTTAAGAGGTGAAGGAGTGAGCCAAATAGATCGTTGAGGGAGAGCATTGCAAGACAAGGAGGGTGCTTGACATGTTCAAGAAACAGTTAAGAAGGCCAGTTCAATCTCCTAACATCTATTGATTCATCAAATAGTCATTGGGCACCTTTAATACGCCAACCACCAAACCAGGCATTGAAGAGAAAAGATTAATCCCTGACTTCGAGGAGCTATGGAGGAGATAGGGCATTAAAAACCGTATAGTTTGACTTTGCCACTGTCTTCTTTGTCCTAGGGAATTTTAAAGTCCCTCTCTTCTAGCCTTCCTCTTTCCCATGTCCTTATTCTTTGTCTCCTTTCTGCGACCGTCTCTTTTTTTCAGCCATGACATTACCCCATTTGTTATGCTCTTCTCTCCTATCTTCTCCCCTTCCCCATACTGTCTATCTCCCCCCCTCTCTCTAGCTCTCTCAGTCTCTCTTGCTTCTTTCAGGAATTTTTCCTTACCTTGATTTCCTGTAGCTTGAAAATGACATGCCTGGACATAGTTTTTTTCCTTCATTTACGCTGCTGGATGTTCTCTCAGCTTCCTTTATCTGAGGTTTGGGGTCTGAAATTAATTTGAGGGAAATTCTCAGTCATATTTCTTCTGTTCCTTTCTTTTATTCTTCTCCTTTTGGCAACCCCATTATGTACCTGTAACACCTTTAGTAATGGTCCTAAGGTCCTTGGGACAGTGAGGGATCTTTAAATGTTTTTTTGTTTTGTTTTTTTTTTTTATTTCTAAGAGAGAGAGAGAGAGAGAGAGAGAGACAGCGTGAGCAGGGGAGGATTAGAGAGAGAGGGAGTCACAGAATGAAACAGGCTCCAGGCTCTGAGCTGGCAGTCAGCACAGAGCCCGACGCGGGGCTCGAACCCACGAACCGCGAGATCATGACCCAAGCTAAAGTCGGATGCTTAACCGACTAAGCCACCCAGGCGCCCCGGGACAGTGAGTGATCTTAAAGTTATAGTTTGGGATATCAAATCACAGGGTCTAGGCAGAGGGCCGATGCCACAGGAGTGGGTACGTGAAGGGGGGGTGTCAAGAATGAGGGACAGTTTATCCCCCAATCATACCCATCATGGTAATAACAATATTCTCTATATGGCAACTAATATTTTCTGAATTTTATGTAAATCATGAATACCTGCATTTTGCAGTAATTGCTCTTATGTAAATTGGGTACAAGGGCATCTAGATTACAATTTCCTGTTTGTAGCATTCTGAAAATATGTAATCTAAGTAAAATAGATGTGTTTGGCATACAAAAGCAGTTTTAAGGCAAATTGTCTAATTTCCCCCCACCCCCTTCCATCCTGACAGTCACCTTTATGTCCTCCTTATCTAAGGTTTTTTTGTTTATCTATCATCTATCTATCTATCTATCTATCTATCTATCTATCTATCTATCTCTACCTCTACCTCTATCTATCTATCTATCTATCTATCTATCTATCTATCTCTACCTCTACCTCTATCTATCTATCTATCTATCTATCTACTATCTATTTATTTTTGAGAGAGAGAGAGCAAGTGCAGGGGAGGGGCAGAGAGAGAAAAAGAGAGAATCCCAAGGAGGCCCTGAGATATCTTTACAGAGTCATATTGTGGGGCTTGATCTCCTGAACCCCGAGATAATGACCTGAGCCAGAACCAAGAGTCAGACAGATGCTCAACTGACTGAGCCACCCAGGCATCCCCTCCCTACCTAAGTTTTAGGGCCATCCCTGGATGAGAAAATGAGAAGAGAAGAAAGCCAGGGGGAGTGACTGTCAACCTTGTCTGTGCACCATGATTACCTAGACTCTAAAAAAAAATACATACAGAGATTTTGACTCAGTAGGTTTGGGGAAACAAAACCAGGACAGAAAGCCACAGGAGACGCTGGAAAGAGGGACTGGTCAAACCTTGTCTAATGTAGCAGAGAGGCCAATAAGATACATACTAGACAGTGCCATAACTGTGGCTGTTGGAAATCCCCTGAAGCCCTCATAGGAGCACTGCCCTTGGAGTGTGGCCAGGACCAGGTCATTAACTAAAGTGAAGGGAGGAAGGGGTGTGGTTCTTCTGATGAAAGGTTTATTGAAGAGCTATGGGGACCCAGCTGAGGTTGGAGCCTATAGATTTGAAATGGTGTCAATGTGCATTCATTCATATGGTTATTCAGTACTGTTGTGGGCACTGGGGATAGAAAAGTAAGCAGAATGCATAAGAATCTTACATGTTAGAGGAAAGGCAGATGGTAAGGAGATAACCAAATAAGATGTTAGAGGAAAGGCAGATGGTAAGGAGGTAACCAAATAAGATGTTAACTTCACAAAGTTAACCACAGAAGCCCCCCAATAATTTCCTTGTGTAAGGAGTAGATGATCAGATCCCCCAAAATGGTAGGCAACTTGCTTGTCTATATAAACAAGGGTCATGTTAGAGAAATCCTGAAAAAACAATAAAACAGAATTCAGTGATTTAAATGGTTCACCTTTGTGTTGGTTTAAAGGTTACTGGAAGAAGCCAAAAGGCAAACAGGAATGGATTTAGTATACATAGACGCCCTCTGCAAGAAGTGAGGAAAACAATTTTTATCCAAGTCTGAAGAAAAAGAGGCTAAGATAATTCATCGTGCAGTAATTTATTCATTCAATAATATAGAAGATAATGATGTATTTTTCTACCCTGAGACATTATTCTTATTGTTTTACACCAATTGTCTGCAAGCTCAGCCCACAAGAGGAAGCTTATGTTCATTTAGATGCTTTGCCTTGGGAACAGCTTTGTAGTCTGATAGCCAGGCTTTCTGGAATTAATAAAGAGATTTCAGACTTCCTTTTTTTTCAATTATTCTTTTAAATGTCTTTTGATTTCAAAAATCTCTCATCATAATTAGAAAAATAAAAAGTTGCCTCTAAAAGAGAGAAAACTATAAAATTTATCAAAATTTAACTGCCTTTTGTATTTATATTTAACTGCTATGTCTTCAACTGATCTATCAATCAAATAGTCCGAGGGCTGGGTATACCACCTACATTTTAAACTTGACTAGATAAGGACTTCTAAGGTCTTATGAGTCCAAATCATAACTCAGGAAGATTCTGAAACTTCAGTCCAAATTAGAGATGAAAGCCCCCCTCTGACAATGTGTCCTTAATGTTCCAGCTGCTCATAATTTCTTTCAGCTTCATAAATCAACACCCTGTGTCCCTTCAGGGCTGCTAAATCTAAATATAGATACTAAAATTTTCCTTCAAACTCCTTATTTGGAATTCTGATTGCATTTCTCTTTATAAGCCACATTTTTAATGGAGTATTTGAACCAGCTTCAATTCTGATTCTGAACAGAACCGGCAGGTGAGTTTTTTCTGGGCTCACAACTGTTATTTTCCTTTGGGAGTGGTGGCTTCAGGTAGATATGTGACATAGGCAAAAGATTTCTTGGTGTCTTCCCAGCTGCGGTCTTTTTTTTTTTCTTTAATTTTCTTTTTAATGTTTTATTTATTTTTGAGAGAGAGATAGAGACAGCGTGAGCAGGGAAGGGCTAGAGAGAGAGGGAGACATGGAATCAGAAGACAGGCTCAGGCTATGGGCAAGCTGTCAGCACAGAGCCCGATGCGGGGCTTGAACCCACCAACCGTGAGATCATGACCTGAGCTGAAGTCGGACGACCAACCGACTGAGCCACCCAGGTGCCCCCCAGCTGCGGTCTTAATGTCCAACATTTATTTTCCAGCCTCCTTTTTGTCCTTCTATCACTTTCCAGAAAAGAGGCCATGTCTTTTCCCATAAAATAAAAATCTCTCAACAGTTTGATGGGATTTAAAAGCAAAGTTACAAAGTAGTTTTGCTATACTGTACAGGAGAAAGGCATCTAAAATAGCAAGCATTACATACACTGGCGAATATGGTAAAGCCTTGAAATGTCATCCTTCTTCAATTCTAAATGAAGCAATATGGACTCTGCTTCTCCTTTTTTTTTTTCCACCTTTAATTTTTAAAAATCAAAGTAGCTGGAGTCACTCATTTACATTACAGTTTATTGACTTGCTGTATTTTGGAGCAAGTGCAAAGTCATTTTGATATATGGCAATTTAAAATAATTGCTCTTCTCAAAATAGAAGGAAAATTAGCTGGTCTGGTGCATCAGCCTATTTAGGCAATATGTCTGCATGTGTCAGCTCACTGCTCTCCACACCACCTGCTTGAGTCCCCATCAGGGACACAGACCGATGAGATCACTGCAGCAGGCTATAGATCTTGGGCAAGTTAACTGGTCTGGTTTTGCTTGGTAATAAGGAGAGTGTCTTTGGAAAATGGGAAATTGGAATCTGTCACCGCTTAGCAAACTGATGAGTGATTGCTATTGTTTTGCATCTCTGTAGGGTTAGCACGGTTTATTAGCTATTCCTCAGCCCTGAGAGTTTAGCGTTACTCCTATTTTACAGGCGAGAAGGTGAGATGCGTGTTGTGAAGCATAATTGTTGAAAACAAAGTGAAGGTGAGCCGTTTTCTGTGAGTCTTAGGATTCTAGCATGACCTGCCTTGAGCAAATTTAGCAATGGGGAGAGGTGGGGATTTTCAAGGTAATGCTGGCTAGGACCATAAATCAAAATTCTCTTAGGGAATGACTCACGATGCATTCTCCCTTACCAGTGATTCTGCTTCCTTAATTCCTCAAATCAAAATTCACGAACGCTAATGCCTATATGGCCAAATTGTGACAATATTTTCAATAATTCCTGGTTTCAATTAGGAATTAATCATTGAAGAACCAGAAGTACCAGAATTATTTTAGGAAAAAACACATATATTAAAAGAAAAGAGAAGAAGAAAACACTTATTTATTAAATAAACTTACTGGAGGGAAGGTTCCAAGTTTTCAGTCCTAGCTTCATTCTAAAAAAAAAGAAAAGAAACTTGGGATAAAACAACGTTCCTTTTGAGGAAAAACTATGAAATCATAAAGTTGGAAAAGACCTTCAAGGTAGTCAGTTCCAAACCAGTATTTCATTTCAAAGTTACTGGGTAATAATGAAAAAAAACTGTTAGTACTAATTGGGAAGAAAATACCGATTTTAGTGCTCAATAGTAGGTACTGCTGCAGGTGTGTTTTTATTTTATTTATTTCATTTATTTATTTTAATGCTTATTTTTGAGAGAGAGAGAGAGAGAGAGCTCGAGCAGGGGAGTGGAAGAGAGAGAGGGAGACAGACTCTGAAGCAGGCTCCAGGCTCTGAGCTGTCTAAACGAAGTCTGAAGTGGAACTTGAACCCACGAAGGGCGAGATCATGACCTGACCGAAGTCGGATGCTCAACCTACTGAGCCACCCAGGCACCAACCCAGCCCCCTCTGTCTCCGGCCAGCCTTAAAAAAAAATAATAATAACAATGGGGTGCCTGGGTGGCTTAGTCGGTTAAGCGTCCGACTTTCGCTTAGGTCATGATCTCGCGGTTCGTGGGTTCGAGCCCCGCGTCGGGCTCTGTGCTGACCGCCAGCTCAGAGCCTGGAGCCTGCTTCTGATTCTGTGTCTCCCTCTCTCTCTGACCCTCCCCTGCTCGCGCTGTCTCTCTCTCTCCTAGAAATAAATAAAACATTAAAAAAAAATTAAAAAAAAATAAAAATAAAAAAAATAACAATGAACAATAACAATAAAAATTAGGAAATACCAGAATACATCTCACATTGTAAAGGTAAGTAGAGTGTCATGAAACTGCTTCCGTTACAGTGGTGCACGCGCACACGTGCGTGCCCATGCACGTGTTGGCATATGACATAAAAGGAATTTCTTAGAGTGGGTCAGAGAAGTTTGAAAACCACTGCCTTTACCTCGGAGTATGAGGAGATGAAAAGAAACATTCCATGTGTGCATTAGCAGATTTCCTGCCTCTTGGGCCAGTCGCCCCCCAGTGAGTAGATTTCATGGCCCATTATATAACACTGACATTGTTTCCACGGCCAGGATTTATTTCTCTCCACAATGCAACCAGAACCCCATTTTCTGGCTTTGGAGCCGTGTATTTTGCTTTAAAAGTAACCTTTGTCTTCTCACTCCTTTTCCCAAAGACTCTTACCTCCTCCAGATAAATTGTGACTACCTCTCAATTGTACCCCAAATGCGCATCTAGTTAAGATCTTGGCCGTCATGATTGTGTTTTATTTCCACAGTATTCCTTTAAGCCTTCAACGGGCCTGCTTTTTGTTGCTGCAGTTATATATATTTAAGCATTTTATACAAAAATAAAACTTTGAATAATGCATTTAAATCAAAGGGAAAAAAATCATCTTGACATGATAAGAAAGGTTCTCTGAAACAAATCTCCCCACATTTCTTGATGGAACTAATCCCTGGAGATGCTGTTGGCTGGAAGCGAAACCAATGCTGTGATAACTTCTGCCTTCTTTGCAACTGAGAACTCAGGTGTTTGAGAGAAAACAGAGGCTCTGGGAACATAGGTATTCACTAGGGAGGACGTGGGAAAGAAGTCATGCTGACCTTGGCTCTGCGGAGGGAAATAGTTTCTTCTTGCTGCTGCAACAAATGACTGCAAACTTAGTGGCCTAAAACAATACAAATGCATTATTTTACAGTTCGGAAGGTTAGACGTCTGACACGGGTCTTATTGGGCTAAAATGAAGGCATTGGCAGGGCCGTGTTTCTTCCAGGTGCTCTGACAAGAATACATTTCCTTGCCTTTTCCAGCCAGTAGAGGCTTACTGGGTTCTTTCCCTCATGGCCCATTCACACTGACCTTTCCTTCCCTTGCCCCATCTCCTCTGATTATGACTCTCCTCCTTTCACTTATTTTTTTTTTAATTTTTATTTATTTCTAGGAGAGAGAGAGAGAGACAGCGTGAGCAGGGGAGGGTCAGAGAGAGAGGGAGTCACAGACTGAAACAGGCTCCAGGCTCTGAGCTGGCAGTCAGCACAGAGCCCGACGCGGGGCTCGAACCCACGAACCGCGAGATCATGACCTAAGCGAAAGTCGGACGCTCAACCGACTAAGCCACCCAGGCGCCCCTCACTTATTTTTTGTTGTTGTTGTTGTTGTTAAGCTCAATAGAATAGCTGTTCATTTTCTTTCTTTTTTAAAAATGTTTTATTTATTTTTGAGAGACAGAGAGACAGAGCATGAGCAGGGGAGGGGCAGAGAGAGAGGGAGACACAGGATCTGAAGCAGGCTCCAGGCTCCGAGCTGCCAGCACAGAGCCCGACGGTGGGCTCGAACCCATGAACCGGGAGATCATGACCTGAGCTGACGTTGGCGCTTAACTAACTGAGCCACCCAGGCACCCCTCCTCCTTTCACTTATAAGGGCCCATTAAATTCCATCTCAAGATCCACAGTTTGATCACATCTACGAAGTCTTTTTTTCATGTAAGGTAACACATTCTCAGGTTTTGGGGATTAGGATGTGGACGTCTTTGAGGGGCGACATTATTTTACCTCCCATAAGGGACCATACGGATGCGGGTCTAGGAGCAAGGGAAGCCGAGATCACGAACAATCCTTCAGATTACCTTGATTTGTGATATGGCACTGATGCTGGTGACATGCTTGCAGAGGAAGGGCTGAGATACTGGACTCACTCACTCTGACACCTGCAGAGTTCAAGGGCTGGCCGCCGTGCAGCCTTGTACAGGTCTGCCTTTTCCCTCATGGGCAGCGGGACACTCTTGCTCAAAAATGAGCAATTGCCCCTCTGTTTACTGGTGACTGCTTCTCGGCATTTAATATTCCTCCATGCCTTGCAAAGCTTTTTACCCATTTGGGTCTTTAAAGCATTTTTTTTTTTTATCGCTGTTATTTTAATTTTCTCCCTTCTGCCAGGATTGGAGAGACCAGGGCTTAAAGGGGAGAAGGAATGGGGTATAAAGCCCACAGGTGAAGTAGGTGAGCTGGGGATAAAAATACATGAGAAGCTGAAGGCCTTCAAAAAAGATCTTGAATATAAAGCATGTAGCAAAAACTCAGAAGCTGGATTTATAAATAAAAGGTCACAGAGACAAGCCTGTGAAGGCATAGGAAAAGAATAGAGGCATTTACAGACATAAGAAGCTGTGTTCAAGAAGAAGCTCTTGAAGTCAGTAATGTTCCTTACTGTAGCTACCCCGGTGCTCAGTTTGATGTCTAAAACACTCAGTGTGCAGTGGTCAGAGAGTATATCATTGACCATGGGATTTAGGCCTGCTTTCCTGCAAGACTATGGTGTATTAATTGAATGCATCTTGCCAGGCCAAGAGCTTCTGGGATTTCATTCCTCTGTTTTTCTCTTTTTCATAATGGATACAACTAGTTATGGGAAACAAGAAATTGGCAATCAGCAGAGGAAATCTGAGAGACACATAACACTCACGAGGCATTTCTACTATTGCCTGTCCAGGTATGGCCATCCTGTTTTCTGGGGAAAGTCATTGGGTGTCAGAGATTCTCCCAAGATCTCAGGATTTTAGGGCTCTCAACTCCAAATCTGGGATTTTTCAAAGCAGCTTCTCTCTTCAGGATTAGATTAGACTGCAATATAAAAATATCTTTTAAAATATTAAGCATTGCTGGGGCACCTGAGTGGCTCAGTCAGTTAAGCGTCCGACTTCAGCTCAGGTCATGATCTCACAGTTCATGGGTTCAAGCCCCACTTTGGGCTCTGTGCTGACAGCTCAGAGTGCAGAGCCTGGAGCCTGCTTCAGATTCTGTGTCTGCCTCTCTTTCTGCCCCTCCTCTGCTCACACCCTGTCTCTGTCTGTCTCTCTCTCTCTCTCAAAAATAAACATTAAACAAATTTTTTTAATTATTAAGCATTGCTATAATCCTCGTAAACTATAGTAGCTATAGGAAACTTCTGCTTGACTTAAAGTAGATAAATACAATGATTATTTAATTGTAAATATCTGCCTAATTTTTAGGTTAGTTTCAGTGTCATTGGGTATTTTTATCATGAATTGCTGAGAAGTTATTTGGGATGTGTAGTGAAAATGTTGCATTAGATACAAAAGAAGTTTGTGTCAAAAATAGATAGAAATAGGTAGACAATGTAAATGGTGATAATAGAGATAGAGGGTTTTTCCTCAATCCACATGCATTCAAAAGGCCTGGAATACTCCTATTTGATCATGCTGCTGTTTTGATCATAGTAAGGAAAAACACAGCTGACTGATTCACTTTTGCCTTTCTCTTTACATATACACCCTGCTAAATCTAAGACATCAGGGCAAGACATTCAGATCCTGCATGATCCAGGCAAACTTAATCAGAGAGCCGCACTGCCAGGTCCACATATGTTCCCTGAGAAAAATAAATAAGCGGGGTATTGATATGACCAAAAAGCTGTGGCATAAGTTTTCTTACCAAATGTCTGTGTATTGAAGGAGTTTCTTGTAGATAGTATCTGTACCCAGCACATCCCCATCTGTGTGTGTTAATCGTGAACTGCTCTTGAATCCAGCAGGATCTATTTATTTCCCAAATAACTATGTCTTGATCAAATAGGATTCATGTGTGCCTGTCGTACTGAGGAGACACACTGGGCCGGATGTGGCTCTTTTCCCTGACTGCCTTGATTCAATGGGATCCAGGCATTTTCCAACTGAGCAGCTGTGGCTTGGGGAGAATCCAGGTGTTTTTCTCACTGAATATTTGTGGGATTGGCAGGGTCCTGGGTATTTCCTTTGCTTTCTCTTGCTTAGAATTATTATAACATATATTATATGTATGTATTTCAGTGAACTTTGCTTTGTCCCAGGAAACAGATCAGTTTCCTTTACTTCACACAAAGAGCAATTACACCTAGAAAAATTGGCCCAAATGAACCGTTATTTATCTCTTTCTTCAACTTTATCCTTCATGCTGTTTTATACAAATACATGAATATTCTAAAAATCCCTTTCAGCAAAGGCAAGTAGATTTCCTTTCCACACTGAATAATTATCTACTCAGAAGGTGTTGCTTTATTGAATGGGGGTGTCACACCTGTTCCAACATCCACTTGTTAAGAACCTGTTGGAGTTGGCTTTGATTTCTGATCGTAGAAGTAAGTCAACCCCCCTAAATTTGGCAACGCATAGACCCTGTTAGAAAATGGTGTGCGGTTTTGGTTTCCACATTATACAATATATAGGGAAATTGGAAGGAGTTCAGAGAACAGAAACAAAATGATTAAAGAGTTGGGGAAATAAGGAGCTGGGATTATTTTATCTGAAGAAAAGCTTTCAGGGAAAGCAAGACGGTATATGTGTGAGTGTGCGTATGTATGTGCCAAAGACAGAGTCAAAGAAGCCAAATCTTAAAGGCTATGTGTTTGAGCAGGTTTGATTGGCCTTTGTAGGCCATCTGGAGTCTGGTGGAGGGAGTGAGGGGAAGCTGGTCTGCCTTACCAATTACTGGGAAGGGGAATAAGCAATTTAAGAGAGAGGGGGGGACTTGGCCAAAATCAGACAGGAATTACTTTAGCTAGGGGTTCTGTCTCAGACCTACTTACCTTATAATCTTCAAATGTAGCAAGAATTTTTGTATATGTATCCCTTACATTCCAGCTTCTACTAGATTTGAAAAATATGATCTGGTACAGTATATATAAAACTACTTAGTGATAAGCCATGCCATATTTCTCTCCAACAATATGATGAAATCTTGAGATGAAGTTTTTCTTCGTCTTCTCAAAGAATCAGAGGAAATAACTATATGTTGATATCAAAGACAGGGACCACTACTCTATAAAATTTAATCATATTCTGTTGGGCTCAGAAAATACAGTGGTTGTGTATACAATCTCTTCTCAAAATTAAAAAAGAGGGAAAATATTATCATTTCTTTTGGACACTTAGATCCTAAGGAAGGAAGTAGACTTGATTACCTATCATGTAATTACATATCTGGGCGAGAGGCCCATCATGTCCAGAGTTCTGATTTTAATACTTTAAGGAACATAAAATTATATACATATATATATATATACACATGTGTGTACACATATACATGTATACATATATACATACATATAATACAGACTATGATATTAGACATTAAATCATCTCCTCTTATAAATCTCTTTATCAATCAGAGTTCCCTAGAGAAACAGAACCAATATATGTATGGTAATTGGCTCACACGATTGTGAGGGCTGGTAAGTCCAAAATTTGTAGGGTAGACCAGCGGGCAGGAAAGTCAGGCAGGACTTCTATGTTACAGTCTTTATTTTTTTTTAATGTTTATTTATTCTTGAGAGACAGAGAGAGAGAGAGAGAGAGAGGAGACAGAAGGTGAGTGAGGGAGGGCACAGAGAGACACACACAGAATCCAAAGTAGGCTCTAGGCTCTGAGCTGTCTGAATAGAGCCTGACGTGGGGTTTGAACATATGAGCCATGAGATCATGACCTGAGCCAAAGTCAGATGCTCATCCGACTGAGCCACCCAGGCGCCCCTCTATGTTACAGTCTTGAAGCACAATTCCTTCTTTTGTGGGAAACCTCAGTTTGCCCTTAGATCCTTCAGTCGATTATGTTAGGCCCATCACATTATCAAGCACAATCTCATTCACTTAAAGTTAACTCATCATAGATGTTAATTGTATTTACAATAGCATTTAGACTAGTACTAGGTAGTACCTATCAAGCTTGGTACCATAACCTAGCCATGTTGATACATAGACTGTAACCATCACAAGTTCTAAACACTCTTTAGCTCATCTTTTTAGAGAGATAACATATGAGCCAAAAATTGCAGGGGTACTTCCTGCTGTAAAGGTGTCTTTCCTAACCTCAGAGGGTCTTTCTTCTGGGAGAAGAGATGGGAAGAAACCCTCCACATTCCACAGGATCCTCCTCCTCACTTGGCTTTAGGAAACTTTTCTAAATAGTTTTTTTTTTTTTCTGCATTCTCTAGTAGTGACTTCCTGTGGTTATTGTCCTGTGCCATCCTGCCATTCACGCAAACATGCTGCTGAGTTCTGCCTTCTGCAGTTTAGAGGCAAGACAGTTTGCCTTAAGCAGAAAATCACACAGAAGATAAATGACCAGTGAAGAGCTCCAAAGACCATGGACACTGAAGCAAAACTGAGCTCAAATTCCAGTTCCTCCACTTACACCGATGTGACCCTGGCCAAGTTACTTGCAATGCCCCTGAACCTCAGTTTCTTCATCTGTAACATGGGATAATAATTATAATTCCTTCCCTAAAGGGTTGATGTGGGATGCTTTGAACACTGTTTTGAGCACTTAGTAACTACTTAGACCATTTAAATGAACTATTATGAAACTAAGGACTATCTACAGTCTGGGAGAAAATGTTTTTTGATGATGAACTTTCTGTACTACTTACACCATGTAACGCTGGGCAAAGATCTGCTTTGGGCTTTTCTGCCCATGATGGCTGCTGTCTGTGATACTAGGAAGTTTTCATCTCCCTCTCCACACACTCAATGGGGTTAAGAAGCCAGACTTTGACATGACTAAGAATCCCAAAACACTCCACCCTTAAAATATTTAATCACACAAACAACAGGGGCAAGAGACATGATGTTTGCTGCTGCCTTTGCTGATGTATGTGCTAGTCCATACATTGTCTCACTTAATACTCATAACATCCGGTAAATCAGATAGTATAACCCTCAACTTAGAGAGCAGGAAACAGAGACTTAACAAGGGTGAAATAATTTGCCTACAATTATAGAGCAGAACCGGGGTCTCCTAACTTCAAAGCCCAAACTCTTGCTAGTTATACCATGATGCTTCTCTCAGAGTCAGACCTTGACCTATTTCTTGCAGGCTATTGACTTCTGTGCTAGAATCTAAAGTTACTTTTTTTGCATATTTGAGAAATGCTTCCCTCCTCCAAACTTAATTCTCAGTCTAGAGTGCTGCTCAGGGCATTCAATGAAGTGTATGGTGAAGTGGGCAGGGGACCTTGAATTGCATATGCTTGAATTATAAAGCCTAAAAACTAATGGGAAAATAGATGTTTGAAGTTTCTGAATTTTCATTTGTTTCAAAACCAAACCACTGTTTACAAAAAAATGTCAGTGAAAGATGCAAAATAACTAGCGGCTTTTCCTTTATTTTTAGACTCAAGTAAATATTTGGTAACGATACACTTTGCAAAATAAGTCGAAGTTCAAAAATTAATTCAAGAAGCCCCGTGGTATGATTAAAAGGAGTAAGTTGTGAAGATAGAATTCATTACAATAAAGGATTTCATGGTCAGTTAATTCTAAACTATGGTTCCCAACACCTCCTTTACTGGATTTGTCCCTCCATCTACCCATCAGCTAAACCAACCATCCATCCAGTCATCTAACATGTGTGTAGTGAATGCAGACCCATTTATGTGTCAGGTACTGATCTGGGTTTTGGGAGAAAGCAATGCTTAAAGTTCATGAAGAAGGTTGGGGTCACAGTCAACTAATAAACAAATTTATAAAACGAACCAATGTCAGGTGCCGGTAGGTGCTGTGACTGCAACACAATACGAGGATACAGGGTTAATGGTGGAGAAACTATTGAGTAGGGTGGTCAAGGGAGGGATCCAAACAGTTGGCCTTTGAATTAAGACCTGAATGGGGAAGAGCCAAGTCTTCACAAAGTAGAAGAATTAATTCCCAGGCACAGAAAGTTTCTAACAATTCAAATGCACTGTCTTAGTCTGTTCACACTGCTGTGAGAAAGTACCACACACTGGGTTGCTTATAAAGAGCAGACATTAATTTCTCACTCTTCTGGAAGCTGGAAGTCTGAGACTGGGGTATCAGCCTGGTCAGGTTCTGGGGAGGGTCCTCTTTCTGGCTGTGGACTTCTCGCCTCTTGTGTCCTCACAAGGCAGAGAACAGAGGGCGGCAAGCTCTCTCATGACTCCTGTGACACTAATCCCATGACCACATTTAATCCTAGTCACCTCCCAAAGACCCCACCTCCTAATACCATCACATGGGGTGTGATGGAGTTTTCAGGGAGACACAAACAGTGTCTGTAACAAATTCCAAGATCAGAAAGAAGGCAGTACAAGTGGATCCACAGTGGCGTGGTAGGAGATGAGATGAGGTGGGAAAGGTGAGAAAGGTTAGTTTTATACAATTGGAAGGAGTCTGAATTATATTCCAAGTATGATGGAAATATATTGGCAGGTTCTGAGCAGGGGAGACATGATTTGGAGTAGCTTTAAAAGCAAGAAGCCAGGGGCGCCTGGGTGGCTCAGTCAGTAAAGCATCCAACTCTTGATTTCTGTTCAGGTAATGACCTCACAGTTCAAGAGCTCCAGCCCCACACCCAGGCTCTGCGCTGACAGTGCGAAGCCTGCCAGAATTCTCTCTCTCCTCTCTCTCTCTCTCAAAAATAAATAAACATTAAAAAAAATCTGTAAACAAACAATTCAGAGGCTTGGCTGAGAATTACACTTGGCAAGAGTGGAGGCCAGGGGACTAGTTCAAGATTGCAGAGGTTGAGGTGAACTGGTAAGGAGACTTCATCGGTGAAAGGCAGCTGGATTTATTTTAAGAACGTCTCCATTTACATGCAACATATCTGCTGTAAAATAGTTTTATTATTATTTTGTCAGAGGTAGAGATAATGGGGTAGATTAGCAGTTATATATAACTCCATCATATATTAAAAAGGCATTTTACTGTTGCTGGCAGGAACCACCCCGCACAGCTCTTGGTTCTCCTTAAAGGAGAGTAACGGTATCTAGGAAATTAATTCTTCCCTTCGGCTTAAATGCAAAATTGCAGAAACCATTTGCTAAATGTGACCAGCCATTCTCAAGAAGGCAGAGAGTCCCTCCTCAGGCATTCTTTATTAGAGGCCATTTATCAATTTCTACCTATCATTACGGATAATTGCTGCAAAACCTGCGACTGGCAATTAATTGGCATTTTTCTTGGGCTCAGACAGAAGCTGTTTTGAAGCGTTATCAATAGTGGCCCTGGCTGCAAACTTCCTTGCTCAGAGGCGATGGTGAGGTGCTGGAAGGTGGTCCGGCCTGAGCTACCCCATCTTTCTGCCCATAAATCAGCATCCTAAAACATCCTGGAAGTGTTGTGATGGCGCTGAATGCATACAAAAGTGTTCACAAGCCGAATCTATTGTCATTCTTGGTGGCAGAGGGGAGTGACAGGACGCTCGCGCGTCGCTGAGTAGTAGCGCGGCATAATAAAGCGTGGTTTGCACCATGTGTGCCACAGATTTCTCGGGGTTTCGCGAAGGTTTTTCCAAGTTCCGCCTTCCCCTCGTTTGCAGTCATCCTGGCCCCAGCTGCGCGTCGGCCTTTGACTCCATCTGTCCTTCCGCTGGGGACGAGTCTCTCTCGCCAAATGGAGAGCACAAGTTTGGCTCCCCAAAGTGATTCTAACCCCCACCCTCCGCTCAGCCTGAGCCAAGCGTCAGGCCTGCCGAAGGAACCGTCCAGGGGCTGCAGGGAGGAGGGCGCGGAGGGGCTGCTCCACTCGCCGTTCCCCACCCACGGCCCCTCTGCACGCAAAGCGAGCGCAGACGGTCCGCCCGCGCGACCCCCGCCGGCCTCCCGGGCCGCATCTCCGCGTCCTTCCCGCTCCGCCCGTCTCTCCCCGCTCCCTGGCCCCGGCGAGAACGCGCCCTGCTGCAGAGCGGCGACTCGCAGGTCGGAGTTTGCCCTCGTGTGCGCCGCGTCACGGGCGGAGAGGAGGGGGGGGGAGGGGCGGCGGCGGCTGGGGCGGCGCTGGAGCCGGGCGGTCCCGGGCGCCCCGAGACGCCGCGGGGAGAGGCCACCCCCGGAGCCGCCGACTCGGCCGCAGCCAGGGCCGCCTCTCCCTCCCCTCTTTCCTCCTCGGCTCGGGCTGGGCGCGCGCCCTCGGCCTCCCCGCCCTTACTCCACCCCCTTCCCCGGGCCGACCCCCCACCCTCTCCTTCTGTGTGTGCGCTTTAAATAAATTCATCCTTTTTGGCAAAAGAAATCATGCACCTGACTTTACCAGGGGGAAACAACAAGCCGAGCAGAACAAGGAACAGATGTAAAAGGAATAAAAGGAGAGAGAGAAAGAGATGAGACTCATTGAAAGCAAGCCAGGGGCTGAAGAGGTGACTGCAGCGGCAGCGGCAGCTAGAGCCTCCCTGTCTGCGTGAGCGGCAGGCGGAGGACGTTTCCACCAGTTGCAGACTGAACCTCGGGAACTCCTGGGTCTGTTGGTTTGCCAAACAGTCTTTTCTTCTTTCGCCCAGACACTGAAGAGGCTCCTGGATTTTTCTGCCACCCCTCGCCAAGCTGGCAGTTACCCGGGAGCCTTCCCCAGGAGCTGGCGGAGGAATGAGCCCTTCTGGGAGGAGGATGGGCGAAGGGCACCCGGAGCAGGGGGCTCCGGCCGGGAGGCGCCTTCCGATGCCCGGGAGGAGAGGGTCGCCCCGCCGGCTGCCGGGCGGCGGCGCCGCCGCGCGGGCTCAGCGCCTCCTGGTCGGGCTCTTCCTGCACGCGTGGCTGTGGGCGGCTTCGGGGTCCTCTGCCCAGGTGTTCAACCTCAGCCTTTCCGTGGACGAGGGGCTTCCTCCGGAGACTCTGGTAGGTGACATCCGCGCGGGGCTGCCCGCTGCGCAGCAGCAGGAGGCGGGCGGCTTCTTCCTATCCGAGGACTCCGATGACTCACCACTGTTGGACGACTTCCACGTGCATCCGGACACCGGCATCATCCGCACGGCGCGGTGCCTGGACCGCGAGCGGCGGGACCGCTACAGCTTTGTGGCCGCCACGCTGCTGGGCGCCGTGGTGCAGGTGGAGATCCTCGTCAACGACGTGAACGATCACTCCCCCAGCTTTCCCCGCGACTCCCTGCAACTCGACGTCTCGGAGCTCAGCCCTCCAGGTACCGCCTTCCGCCTGCCGGGTGCCCACGACCCCGACGCCGGCCTGTTCAGCACACAGGGCTACACCCTGGTGCAGCCGTCCGACCTCCGTGAGGACCCCGCAGGGCCGTTTTTCCAGTTACGCTACGGCACTCCGGGGTCACCACCGTCGTCGGCGTCGCCCCTGGAGCCCCTGGACCTGGTGCTGTTGCGGCGCTTGGACCGAGAGACGGCGGCGGCGCACGAGCTGCAGATCGAGGCGTGGGACGGCGGGCGCCCGCGGCGCGCGGGCCGCCTGCGCGTGGAGCTGCGCGTGCTGGACGAGAACGACAATCCCCCGGTCTTCGAGCAGAGCGAGTACCGCGCCGCCGTGCGCGAGGACGCTCGGCCGGGGGCCGAGGTCTGTCGCGTTCGCGCCACCGACCGTGACCTGGGGCCCAATGGCCAAGTGCACTACGGCCTCCGCGCCCGGCAGGCGCCCGGGCCGGGGGGCGATGCGGCCTACTTCGCCGTGGAGGAGCTGAGCGGCGTGGTGCGCCTACAGAAACCGCTGGACCGCGAGGCACAGACCTGGCACCAGCTGGTAGTCGAGGCCCGCGACGGAGGGGCCGAGCCCGAGGTCGCCACGGTGCGCGTGTCCATCGCGGTGCTGGACGTGAATGACAACCCGCCCGCCCTTCACCTGCTCTTCCTCACCGAGGGTGGCGCCGCTCGCGTTTCCGAGGGCGCCGCGCTCGGCGACTATGTGGCTCGCGTCTCCGTGTCCGACGCGGACGGGGACCCCGAGCAGGATGAGGGGGCCATCGGTGAACCCGGTGTGGGACTCGGGGGCGGAAGCATCTCGTTGTCCCTGGAGGGAGGGGATGGAGCCTTCGCGTTGCGCTCTGGCGGCTCCCCGGGGGTATTTTTCCTCTGCGTCGAAGGGCCCCTGGACCGAGAGAGCCGCGACCTGTATGATTTGCGGCTGGTCGCCACGGATGCGGGCGCCCCGCCCCTGAGCACCGAGGAAACGCTGCTGCTGCGGATCGCCGACCTCAACGACCAGCCGCCTCTCTTCAGCCGGGAGCGTTACCTGGCCTCGGTGTCAGAGGCCGCGGCCCCCGGCACCGCGGTGGTGCGGGTCAGCGCCTCTGACGCGGACGAGGCTGGCACCGACCACGCGCGGCTGCGCTACGCACTGGTCCACCTGCCCGTTGGCTGCAACCCGGAAGGCGCGCGGCCCGCAGCGGAGTGCGGGCCGTCCTTCGCTATTGATCCTGAAAGCGGCGTGATCAGCACTATCCGGAGCCTGGACCGCGAGGTCCAGGAGGCAGTAGAGTTGCGAGTGGTAGCCCAGGACCTCGGAGAGCCCCCGCTCTCCGCCACCTGCCTGGTGAGCATCACCGTGGACGACGTGAACGACAACGAGCCCATCTTCAGGAGGCAGGTGTACAACGCCACCCTGGCGGAGCATGCCCCAGTTGGACACTGCTTTTTGCAGGTGAGTGCGTCGTGTTTCTGGATCAACCTCTGGATTCCAGGGAGGCCTGGGAAGGGAGGTCGAAATTAAGTCTGTCCAGGGAAGGAACATTGTGACGTAGGTGATTGTACCCTGGCTCCACAAGCAAAGGAGCATGAACTCCGGGTCCTTTTCTACAGTGAGATGAGTGGGCGCCTTCTGGGCGCCTAACTTTGCTGTCAGGGGCTTGCCCTGTGTGATCTCTAAGGTCCTTTCTACTTCACATGTTTGGATCCTGATTTTGCTTAAAACTCATGCCGTTTCCTTCATGCAGGATATGGGCACCCGCATGGATTTGGGAGGAAGCACTTATTCTCAAGCAGTATGCAAATGGCAAGGTCTCGTATTTTTGAGCATCGCTGTGTGGCATCTGAAGGAAATAAAGGGGTCCTCAGAACATTTCTTTTCAAATAAAGTGCATGCCTTTAGACACTGAAACTGATTGAGTAACCATTTCCAGACTTTTCTTACCCGTTTTCCTACCTTCCTTAGAGGCTTGCAAAGACTAGTGGACAGTAAATGGTTTTATTTATTTGTTTGTTTGTTTGTTTATCTATTTATTTGTGGCTTGAGTTCCTCTGGTTGTGCTCAGGTTGAGGACTCTGAGAGGTAGTGGGGCTCATTTACAAAATGGAGAATCTTTACCTTGCTTTTTGGAAATTCTGCCTTTGGAATTTGATCTCTCCTTCACCTTCAGAATGCTGCGATTTGCCTCTTCTAACACTATCGTTATTGCTTCCAATTTCCTTGTTCCCTTCCCTTCCCTTGTCATTTCCTTCTTACTGAAGCATAGTCGACGCACATTACACTAGTTTCAGGTGTACAAACCAGTGATTTGACAACTCTGTACATTATGCTATGCTTACAAGTGTAGCTACAATCTGACACCGTACAACACTATTACAAAGCCATTGACGACATTCCCTTTGTGGTACATTTTAGCCTCAGGACTTCTGCATTCAGCAGTTAGAAGGCTGTATTCCCATTCCCTTTCAGCCATTTTGCCCATCTCCCCATCCACCTCCCCTCTGGGTGGGAATTTAAGTTGGTGCACCCAATAAAGACAGAAATTCTAGAAAAAAGTAGAAATAGAATTAACATATGATCCAGTAACTCCACTACTGGGTAAAGAAAATGAAAACACTAAATAGAAAAGATATACGTACCCCTGTGTTTATTGCAGCGTTATTTGTAACAGCCAAGATATGGAAGCAGCATAAGTGTCCATCAGCAGATGAATGGATAAAGAGGATGTGGTACACACCTGTGCATGTGCACGCACACACAATGGAATATTATTCAGCCATAAAGAGAATGAAATCTTGACTTTTGTGACTACATGGAAGAACCTTGAAGGTATTATGCTAAGTGAAATAAGTCAGACAGAGAAAGATACCATATGATTTCATTTATATGTGGAATCTCAAAAACAAAACAAACAAAGCAGAAACAGACCAATTTCTAATTTCTTATCTGATGTGAGATAAACCAGATTTCCAAGATTGATGTATTTACTCCAAGATAACTTGAATAAATACACAGAGCCTAGAAGGCTAACTGGTGAGTGAACCTCTAAAGCTTTATTTAGCTCTCAGCCTGGGTTATTTTAAGAAATCTATTGTTTATTTCCTGGTTCTCAAAGGCATAGGGCTTTAACTTTTGTAGGTTGTGTCTCAAATAATAACCTTTACATAACCAGGATGCTACTATATTATAAAAAATGAATTTCATCACTGCTTCCATCTTTATAATCTTTTGGATCTGTGGGTGATAATAATCTCGATTTCATTCTCTAGCATGATTGGCAGTTCTCTGAGTTGCTAGGTTATTCAAAGAAAGAAGGCTTGAGAATCAATTAGTGCTTGCGGTTGAAACAGACACATCCATAAATGTCAGTGAGTAGCACAGTGAAAGTTTAGCTACCTTTCAAACAAAGTTTGATACAAAGCAAGTTGGCTGGTCTTCCTCCATCCAAGGTAGGGCCGGGCCTGGGAGTGACTTAGATCCCGTCCACCAATGTCTCATTGGCCAGAACTCAGCTATGTGGCCTCAGGTATACCCCAGAGGAGGCTGACAAATGTAAAGGAGTACATGGATGCCAGCATGCACTGATAGTTTCTGCCATGGATTTCTAAAAATGAAGTCATAGTAAGTGAGAGGTTGGACTCGATGATTTCTAAGATTTCTTCCATCTGGAAGACCTTGAGGATCTTGGTATGAAATAGTACAACTTGGCTGCATTTGAAGGAAAATAAGCAGGGTGGATTAATTGTGATTCCTTTGATTAAAACCTGTCTTTTCTAAACTTGTGAGATGATTTTGCTGTGAGGTGTGTTTATCCCATTATGAGACTCAGATCCATTAGGTGAGCTGAACTTGGCTGAAGTGTAAGACTGCATCTCTAACTGCAAAAGAACCTTTCCTGTTTGCCAAATATTGCTGTAAATAGTATTAAATCGTGCTAATTGGAATTTCTGGAAACTCCAGTGATGTAGCCCCTCAAGATTGCAGAAACCCTCTTATTCACTGGGTTCTCTGGTGGCCTTTCCCCAGCAGCTGTGAGAATGTCCTACATTCTGTAAGCCCCCTCGCTCGCTCTGTCCCCTGCCTTCCAGATAGGCCTCACCAGGGTGTCTTCCATCTGTTTTATATCTCTTTACTCTCAATCTTTTTTTTTAATTTGTTTATTTATTTTGAGAGAGAGAGAGAGAGAGAGAGAGGGAGAGAGAGCATGAGCCATGTGAGAGCAGAGAGAGGCAGAGAGAGAGGGTGAGGGAGGGAATCCCAAGCAGGCTCCATACTGGCAGCATGGACTCTGCTGCAGGGCTTGAACTCACGAACCACGAGATCATGACCTGAGCCAAAATCAAGAGTCGGACACGTAACCACATGAATTCCCCCCCACCCCAGGTACCGCTCCATCTTTCTTTATATCGCTTTATAAAAAGGAACCATCCCAGCTAGCCTTTGGGTCTCATTGCCTCTTTCCTCCAGGGCTTTGTTTAATTCCATTACACCAATTCTTACAACCCTACCTTCTTTCTGTTGCTCTCCATCAGTTTTCTCCCTTTAGACTGAAGAGCTGTTCAATTCTCCTTTGTCTGAATCAAACAAAAACAGCATGAGAAGCCACAGGAAAAAAAAAAAAAAAAACACATCTTTCCTATGTTCCCTGTAAGGGAATAATATCGTGTCATCTAGTGAAACAAATCCTTGAACCTTCAGGGTGTCTTTGGCGGCCCCCCCCCTTACCACGGATCCTTGGGGCTCTTCCACTTTATTACTGCTGCTGGCACCACAGTGCTGGCCATCCTCCTGTCCCCCCGTGTGGCCTGAACCCTTTTATAGTCTCATACCCAGATCGGAGCTTTACAAAGACTTTCAGCATGAGCCAGGACCAAGGGATTTAATACCGAGTACGAGAACCGGCAGCAGCCTGAGATAGGCGACCTCTTTTCGCAAAGGGTTTTCACAGCCTCACCGGCACTTGCCTGGATTCCTCATTCCTTGCTCTCCACAGTCCTCGACATGTGCTTCTTAACGGCCCACCTCTCAAGAGCTCCTTTCCGTATCTCGTGATGATTAAGGCAGAGAGAGATTTCTACTTAAGGGGGTTCATCCTCAAACTCAGTGTCTGGCCTAAAAGATTCTCTTTTTCTTCAGACTGCTGTCAAAAAGACGAACTTCAAACTCCAGGCAAGATCACTTCCCACTCCATACTGAACCCAGTGAGGTGAACTCTGTTTCCAGCCTTTATCTCCAGCATTTACACCTGACTCCCAGAAATGCCACAAGAGACTGTTGTCTCAGACTTCCTCAAATATCATTACTGTGCTCATTCACTAACTCATTTGTGTAACCAGACAACAGCATTCATTGAATAAGCAGAGCATTCCATGAACAAATATTTATTGAGTACCTCTTACATGCCAGGAACTGGTCTGAGCGTTGAGGATGCGGCAATGAGCAAACCCGGCAGAGCTCTGTGCAAACAGAGCATCTGGTGATGTGCTGTCTGCTTTCCCCCCCTGCCAGACCTCTGGAGGGAAGGACAGACAACCGCCTCTGCTTGCTGAGCACCCCTAGCCCCTGCTCTGACTTTCCCTCACCCCGTTGTACTAAATCCTGTCTCTCTAAAGGCAGCTGTGTTTTTAAATTTAAATCCAATCAGCTTTTCTTAATCATAAAGCGTTTCAGACTGTGGCCCACTTCCTCTTTCTCGAATGTGCCTCTTCTTTCATCTCACTACCTTCTTTTTGTGTCTCCTTCTTGCCAGTCCCTCCTTTTTCGTCTTGTGCCACACAACTCGGTATGAAGGAGGCATTTCCAAGGATCTGTCTTCCTCTCACGTCTCCCCCTTTCTACACTTTCTTCTATATATTTCCAGATCTGCTTTGTTCCCTTCCATCTACAGGATGGAAACTTCTCTTATAAACTCACATGTAAGATTTTTCTGTCGCGTATACATCTCCACCTGGATATATATTTTTGGCACCTCAGATCTAACATTTCCCAAGTCAAAGTCATTTCCCTTCCAGCACGGTCTTGTTTCTTTCTTCACTTGCGTTCATTAGCTCCTTTTTGAAACTTCTCCGTTTTTGTTAATGTGTCCTTTCCACAGATGTGTTTGTGTGTCCATGTGTATGGATTTGCTATTTGTTGGAGTGGTTGTGTCTTGTATTGTTGAAAAGTAAAGCACCAGGGTAAAGAGAAAGATCACATCTCAAACCAATCAGTTGGGTGAAAAGCGGGTCTTGAGATCCCAGCCTGGGGCTGCGGGAGGAGGAGCATCTGGCTGTGCTTGTTTGTTCAAACTTGTGGCCTGACTTTGAGGACCCTGTCTAGGAGGGTGCCTGGGCAGTGGACATTAAAGATGGTATCTGCCTCTGGGAAGACACTGAAGGATGGGAGGATATGGTTTCTACGGAGTTTCATGGACCAGAAAGGACTAAACGATATCTTGTTTTGGATTCATTATATCTTTTAGGGTTATTTCCTTTAATTTTTTAAAATATTTTATTTATATTAATGTCTTATTTAATATTTTATTTTTTTAATGTTTTATTGTTCTTTACTTTTGAGAGAGAGAGAGAAAGAAAGCCAGAGTGCAAGTGGGGGAGGGGCAGGAAGAGAAGGATAGAAGCTCCAGGCTGCAGGCTCTGAGCTGTCAGCACAGAGCGTAAGGTGGGGCTCCAGCCCACAAACCTGAACCTGAACCTGAACCTTGAATCCACGAACCTGAATGCTCAACCGACTGAGCCACTCAGGCACCCCTGTAAGCATAGCTTAAATGCCACTTTCTCGCACTACATGTTATCTCGTCTGTCCCACTCTTTTCTTAATGTTCTTTGTGGTGCTACAGTTGTTCACTTGTATTAGTAAAATAGTGGATGGTAAGTACCTTGTGGGGATGCAGTTTCACGGTATTTGAGTCCCCTGTAATTCTCGGTGTCCTCTATGTAACGTATTAGAAGATCAGTAACTTTTTTGAATTGTATTGAAGAGCTACACCGTGAAAACCAAAGCTAAGTTAGAGTTACAACTAGTTAGCGCTTTTACTTTTTATTTTTCACATTTTATCTGAGTATTTTTTTTAATTTGAAAGTTGATTTCCTCTGTAAAGTTTATCATTGGTCCTCTAGAATTTTATGATCTGCGTTACATTGCTTATCCCTCACCAAACTACTATCCTACCCTTATTGTTGACCTTACACGCATGCTTACATACTTATGTAGTGTGGACCAGCTTTGATGGCCATATAATTGTTTTTTTTAATAGGAAATAGAGTTTTTGTTTTATTTATTTATTTATTTTTACAAATAGTTTATTGTCAAGTTGGTTTCCATATAACACCCAGTGCTCATCCCCACAAGTGCCCTCCTCCATGCCCATCTCCTCCCTTCCCCCTACACCCATCAGTCCTCAGTTTGTTCTCAGTATTCAAGAGTCTCTCATGGTTTGCCTCTCGCCCTCTCCCCCACCATTTCCCCCTTTCATCTCCCCCATGGTCCTCCGTTAAGTTCCTTCTAATCCTCCTATACGTGCAAACATATGGTATTTGTCCTTCTCTGCCTGACTTATTTCGCTCGGCATGATACCCTCAAGGTCCATCCATGTTGCTACACAAGGCCAGATTTCATTCTTTCACATTGCCATGTAGTATTCCATCGTATAGATAAACCACATCTTCTTGATCCATTTGTCTGTTGATGGACACTTAGGCTCTTTCCATGTTTTGGCTATTGTTGAGAGGGCTGCTATGAACATTGGGGTACATGTGCCCCTATGCATCAGCACTCCTGTACCCAATTTTGAACCTTGGGTAAATTCCTAGCAGTGCTATTGCTGGATCATAGGGGAGTTCTATTGTTAGTTTCCTGAGGAACCTCCACACTGTTTTCCAGAGGTCATGGCCATATAATTGTATCACCCTTATGTGATTGTCCTCTTCTGGCTCTTTTAATTATTTATTTATTTTACCTATTTTCTCTTCTGGCTCTTAAAAATGGACCTATCCTATCTGCACACGTGCATTGAAAGCGTGTGAGATTTCCACAGCAGTCATTTGCTCCTGTCTCTAGGACGCGTCTAGATTACCTGCCAAATGTCGTCTTCCCTGATTATCTGCCTCCTGCTGGCCTTGTACCTTTGTTCTCAGCATGTGCTGTATATGCCTCTCGCTTTGATTTGATGACCTGTTTTAAGCACTTGAGATCAACTGTAGAATTCTCTCCTAGACTTCACTTTGATACCTCTCCTCTCCCTTTCCCCACACAACTGCTACTGAAGACCCATCACCTGACTTTACTTCCTTTCCCCTTTTCCTGCTTGGGAAAGGTGATCAGATAGCATGCTTGGATATATCATAGGAATGGTATTGCCTAGAATCTGTGGTATGTATCTCTAGTTACAGTCAATATATAACTTGCCAGTAATTTGTCTAGTTCTTGGTTCTATAACTAAAATAATTATGTAGTAGACTGTTCATGGCTTTGAAGATTAAATTAGGTTGCATGCAGTGATGTAAAACATAGGCTATGGGGCCAGAGTCCCTGGGTTTTAATCTCAATTCCACTGCTTACTAGCAGTGTGATCTTGGGTGCTGTGCCTCAGTTTCCTCCTCTGGAAAATATGAATAACAGTATCAGTGTCAGCTTGGTAGAGTTTTTGTGTGGATAATGCATTAATACATGTTTGCTTAGAACAATGCTTGACTCATGGTGAGTCCTCAGTACATTTATATATTATTATATGTTAGTAAGACTTCTAGAAATGGCGAGGAAAACTATTTTGCCTGATACAACCATCAGTAATTAAAAATGACATTTCAGAGGTGGGCACCTGGGTGTCTCAGTCGGTTAAGCATCTGACTCTTGATCTTAGCGCAGGTCATGATCTCATGGTTGGTGAGTTTGAGCCCCGTGTCGGTCTCTGCACTGGCAGTGTGAGGAGACTGCTTGGGATTCTCTTTCTCCCCCTCTCTCTGCCCCTCCCCCCACCGTACACATTTTCTCTCTCAAAACAAATAAATAAACTTAAAAAAATGACATTTCAAATAAAGATTCTCTTGCACTCAAGATGGAAGAAGGAGCAGAAAGAAATTTAAATCGTGTATCAGATTTTAACTAGATGTATATGTTTCTGGCAATGAAAGCGGGATTCTGTTTTACTTAATTTGGAAGCTTATAACATCTCCTTATGGCCTATAGATTCCTACTTGTCTTAAGGAAGGTTCAGATGACCTCTCAATAGCAGTCCTCCCCATTCCACACCCCCAGAATGCACCATGAAGGTCTTAGAGAGACAAGGCAATGTGATAGAAGTGTGGTGGCGAAGGCCTCCGCGCAGTGGATCGTGATTCCTCGTGGGTTCACCTCAGGGGTGCTGACCACCACGCTGCCAGAACCTGGCCCCTCTCAGGTGTGCAGGGCATGATTCTCATCTATAGAGTGTCTATTTTTTCTGTTTATCATGTATTACTCTTTGGAGTCTTTTATCGGGAAAGCATGGAGCAAGGCAGCACTAGACTTAGAATACCTTGGTTCCAACTCTGACTACACCACTGTCTCTATTAGCTTTTCTGGCCATTTCCTCACCCATGAAATGTGCAGTAGTCATGTATAAATGTGCTTATATATATTATGAGGATTAGACTTACACACTTACAGAGACAGAGATTTCCCACAATCCTATAATGTGCTGTCTGCAGACTGAGGATACAGGAAAAGGTGGGGTGTAATTCGATCCAAGCCTGAAGGCCTGTGGACCCGAAGAACTGACAGTGTGAGTGCCAGTCAGAGGGCAGAAGAAGACTGGTGTCCCAGCTAATGCAGTCAGGCAGAGAGACAGCTCATCCCTTCTCTTCCTTTTTGCTCTTTTCAGGTCTTCAGTGGATTGGATGGTGCCCACTTGCTTGGGGGAGGGCATTCGGCTTTCTTTATATGTACTGTGTGGTAGAAATGTATAGGTTGGTGTAGGATGAGTTCAGGGCCTTTGCAGGTGAAAGGCTCTGTGCAGTGGATCAGGATGGAGGGTTCACTAATATGGGCCCTTTAGGGATTCCTCTGCCTTTTTCTATATGTTTTTATTTACAGGCTTCTTATGGGTGCATTGTATTTTAACTATGCATTTATTTTTCTGCCCAAAAAAGGGTAATGCATTCCTAGGCATGATCACTTCCAAAAGAGAATCATTCAGGATCGATTTCTTAAAGTTGTGATCAGTAAGGTTTCCTTTCTCTGAGGATTGAAATCTGGCAATAAATTAATTGTATTAACACCTCAGCACCAGACTTGTACTAACGAGCCCCCTGCCTTCTAAATTATAAATTAAAAGTGAGCAACTATAGAAGTAATTTATATTTTCATAGCCCATTAGGGAAATTAAGTTAGATCATTTTCACAAATGTCAGGCTACTTCTTGAAATATTACTGAATTAAAATCTTCATTTAAAAAGATTTTGTGCTTTAGGCACAGGTAGATCAGGTGAACATCATAACAAATATCAATTTTAATTAAAACTCTATGTAGGATTGCATAGTCCAAGTGACGGTAGTATGAATTGGAATAACCATGGTGTGTCTGGTTCCTATGAAGACCTGAGAAGAGACAGTCCATAAAGGACTTACAGTGTTTGTCTAGAGTTTGGCCTTTCTTATGAAAGCAAACAAGAGAGATGGCAGGTTTTTGAGGAGAGATGGACATGTGTAAGGAAAGGTTTTAGAAAGCTTTGTCTGGATTAGTAAGAAGCAAGGAGGAAGAAGGAAGCGGGAAACTGGGTAGGAGAGTCCTGAGACTCTTGTAATAATCCCTCTTCAGCCCTGAGGGCCTGAACCAGGAGTGGGGGTATAATGGAAGGTATAGCCTTCAGGGAAGACTAGGTACCACTTGAATAAGAAGTGAAGGGAGAAGTGGTGGAGGAAGTAAAAGATAGTGCTGTATTTTCAGGCCGGTTAGTCAGAGGAATAGGAAAAGCTGGAGGTGAGAGTTTTGGGGGGAAGATACTCGGTCAGTCAAGTGTTTGGTATATTGAGTACGAATTAATGGCCTGTAGTCCAGGAAAAAGATGTCTTGATGACCTCTTAGCTATTCAGAACTAAGCGCAGAAGAAAGCCTGAGGTTGAAGAGAGAAACTTGGAAGTCATTTGTGTAGAGGTGGAAAGCGAAGCCCTGGAAATATAAGCGAGGATACTGAGAGAAGAGTCCATGGCTAAAGATGCTGGCTGCGACCAGGGTCTTGCCATTCGTATGTGGTGGGAGGGCAGGTCTCTGTGATGCTGCTGCTGTTCTGTTTTCTTGATCTCCTCAGCGCAGTGGACCAGAGCCCGGAGAGTCGGCTGGCAGCTTACCCTGTTTTCTGAGCTCTCCCGCTCCCAGACATTATGTAAGGCACACGTTATCTGGCTTTGCTCTTCTCTCTTCCCCCTTGTCCTTCTTTCCTACAGACTTCCTCATCAGTCCTCCATATGCATTTTAGCCATTTTGGTCTCCATTGTAGCTCTTGCCATTCTGCCAAACTGGTCTTCTGTTTTCCCATTTGGTCCAGTATTGATGTCTTTTGCTGTTACTTCGACTCCAGGAACTCTATCCCACAATCATATTCTGTTAACCTAGAATCATCTAGAACTGCTCTGTCTTTGAAATCTCAGCTGTGTATCTCAGTTTCTGATCATGGCCTCCCAGCATGTCCACTCTCTCAGTCTTTGATTTAATTTACATTTACTTTTTGAACCTAGATTTTCTTCCTAGGCCCCTTACTCTTCCTTTTTTTTTCCTTCAGATATAACTCCCCCCCCCCCCCCCCCCAACTTGCTTTAGTTCCTCCTCTATCCAGTCAGGATTCCTGAATGCACTCTACTGCCCTTGCTCTTCCAGACCTGCGCCCGTATTCCTGATGGAGGCTCAATCTAGCTGTATGCTCCTGCACCTCATATTTGCACCATGGAGCACTGCTGGAGTAATTCTGAGTGATGGTCTCTTCCGTTGTAAGTGTGTGGAGTGGGCTGGGCCCTCAGTACTGCTGGGCAATGTTGTCTGCACCTTGGCATCTCCCTCACAACTTCATTCTCTTTCAGCAGCCCATCTTGCTCCTTTTCTCTTCACAGGCAATCATGCCTCCTACTCAGTAGAACCCAGAAGGTGAAAACTCATTTGTGTTTTGCCTCCTGCTATCAGACTCTCCTGTCTCTGTGCCATCCAGTCCCCAAGAACTAGGGGTTCTCCTGTGGCTAAATCAAACCCAACCATGGCTTCTTTGCATTTCACCTCTTCCATCTTTTCTGACATCGCTTTGCAATTGTACCCTTTCTGCTCTATCTTTATCCCTGCCTCTCTATTCTTTCCTTCTCTTTAACAAAGATGGTGCCTCTCCTATTGTTTGCAGTGTTTGCAAACCAAGTCTATGGGCATCTTGCTCCTGTTTCCTCAACTTCTTTCCTCAGTGCCCTGTAATGATGGAGTCTGTGACCTGTTGGCCCATGTCCTTTTGGGCCTGGCCATAGAAGGGCTCTGGAAATTTGTACTGCTGTGTTGTTTAGTGTCTGGTATCCCTTGGTGATAGATTCAGTACTTGTAGAACTAGAGTCTTCTTCAGCATCTACTAGTGTAATGAAGTTGTGAAGAAAATGTGGTTGTTAGAGTGTAAGAAATAACAGGTAAGATTTATTATTGCCCATTTTTAAAATACTATATCCTGTAGTTGATTGACGTTGTTAACCAGTATCTTTCATAGAAGAAAGGATTGAGTCAGTTAAGAAAAGATATTTTATTGAGCAAACAAAAATGCCTTCATCTTAATTATTGTTTAAATAGTCTTGCTGTTTTTACCTTTTCACTCCATGGCTTTTGGGAATACTAACCTTGCCCTGTGTACGCTGTAGAACACTGTGTCTTTTTCCTTCTTAGCAATTCTGTTTGAATTTCCGTTTAAAAATCCTGCAATGTTAACCTCATTTGAAATTTTACCATTTTTCCCTGTAAAAATGCAGAGCTTAGATTGCCCATCAGTGAAGTGTGTGGCAGCTCTTTAGCTCTTGTTATTCCCAGGTGTCCTTGAGCTGAACAGAGGAAGAATGATCTCGTGGGTAAAAGTAGGTCCTTCGGAGCCAAGCACAACTAGGTTTAAATTTTAGCTTTGTCCCTTAATATCTTGACTTGGAGCAGGTTGCCAAGCCTTGGAAAGCCACTGTTTTCTCTTTCATAAAGGAAGAATGATAGGAGGATGTTGTACCTCATAAGGCAATTGTGGGGATTAAATGAGGTGATGACTATCCAGAGCTTAACAATTTTTTAAAAATATTTTTATTATTTTTATTTCTAAGACAGAGAGAGAGAGAGCGTGAGCAGGGGAGGGTCAGAGAGAGAGGGAGATACAGAATCTGAAACAGGCTCCAGGCTCCGAGCTGGCAGTCAGCACAGAGCCCGACGCGGGGCTCGAACCCACGAACTGTGAGATCATGACCTAAGCGAAAGTCGGACACTTAACCGACTAAGCCACCCAGGCGCCCCGACTATCCAGAGCTTAGAGCAGTGCCCGGCACATGGGAAACTCCTGGGGAAGTTTATTAGGTGCAGCTTCAAACTGGGAAGGTATGTGAGAGTGGAAGAAACAAATATCAGCCTTTTGTTTTGAAAATGTCAGTGACTAGTCCTGTTAAATGGCTAGAAATATGATCCTGAACCTCAAATGACATTCTAGGAGAGTGCCCTGGCTTAACTATTATGTAGAGTTTCAGTCTCAAATTTAGTCAGGTTCTTACCATGGAGAACCTGAACTGTGAAGAGACCTTGACCTTCTTGATTTTTTTAATGTTTTATTTATTTTCTGAGAGAAAGAGAGAGAGAGAGCCAGCAGGGGAGGGTCAGAGAGAGAGGGAGACACAGAATCAGAAGCAGGCTCCAGGCTCTGAGCTAGCTGTCAGCACAGAGCCCGACGCGGGCTCGAACCCGCAAACCGTGAGATCATGACCTGAGCCAAAGTTGGACGCTTAACCGACTGAGCCACCCAGGCACACCCTTCTTGATTTAATGTAAAGAGTAGCCCGGGTAGCCTGTTCCTGACACTCTTCCATGGTTCACCTCTGGTGATACTTGCCAGTCCCATGGCTTTTACTCTGGACACTTCTCTGGCCTTCCAAGATCAAGTGCATATTTTAAGAAACAGGCCCCACCAGATTTTGTTTTGCTGCACCCTGTCTCTTAATATGTAAGTTGTCCCACTGAAGGAGAAAAGCAATGACTTCCTGGGATGTGGCTGACTCTTGTCTCCGTTTTTCAATTGATTGTCCCAGGAACTACTTCTCATTCAGGAGCAGAAGTGGGGCAAAGGGAAGAAGGGGATTCTTTGTGTTTTCTTTCAATTACAGCAACAAGGAACACCATCATCTGTAGTATCCTTTAACAAAAATGTATTGATACAAACTACTTTAAGCATCGACTAAAATACAGTTATTGAGTGATTTTGAATAATTTTATTTCTTGTAGGAAATTTACTAACAGAAAAAAAAGGCATCAGTTAAAACCTATTTGGATGCCTTCTTTAAGAAATCATTCCTTAAAAGTTCTGTTGTACATCAAAATAGGAGACTTATTGTAAAAATATTATTATAATTAGAATTTTAATATAAAACTTTTCAGTTGTATTTTAATGTGATGTGTGTTCATTTTGTATATTAAAATCAAGTAAATTGTCTTTTATGCCTATTTTAGAAATTGAAATGTATGTTTTCCATTTGAAATCATGGTAGCAGTTTTTTTTAATGTTTATTTATCTTGAGAGAGAGCGCACAAGACTTGCACATGCATGCACACGCAGGAGTGGGGCAGTGAGAAAGGAGAGAGAGAATCCTAAGCAGGCTTCGTGCTGCCAGCACAGAGCCCAGTGGGAGGCTTGATCCCATGAACCTTGAGATCACGACCTGAGCTGCAATCAAGAGTTGGACACTTATCTGACTGAGCCACTGAGGTGGCCCCATGGTAGTAATTTTTAATTGTTGCATTGTTTGATCATATTAGTGGCTTATTGGTTTGTACTGAATCCTCAGACAAGAAAATACCATTGACTTGATGCTTTTGAGAAATATATTATGGCAAAAAACAAGGAAGACCTGTAGCATAGCTTTTTGTTTACAAAGATAGCAAAGAGAAAAGAACAAAACAGAACTTGAGGCAATTTCTGATCAGCTTGGATACTGACAGTTGATCCAAAAATTCTGTTCAAGAGACTGTTCTCTACCTTTAAAAGCTCTTTTGTTCAGATTATTCGAAGTGTTCTTTTGTTCTTCATTTAAATGAGCTGTGTAGAAATGGCCATTGTTATGGTTATATTTTCAAGAGATTAAATATTATTTCTGGCCTTACCATAAATGGACTTAAGCACTATTTGATTTTTAACAGTTGTCTGGTAAGAAACTTCCCGTGTTGTATACTCTGCTTGATGTCTGCATTTGCAAACACAGAGGACATTATTGTTTACATAGAGATTGACTTGTCTAGTTCTTAAGAAGGTCTGTTATAAAAGAACCAAGTCATGAGGTAAAGAGCAATCTAAGCATATGCACTGTTTACTTTCCTTTGAAGTATAGATTGTTTTAAGTACTGAACAGTTAAAGAAAATACAAAAGGCTGTTCTGTTACATTAGGCATAAACAAGAACACAATATTTCAGTTCTGGCAGATACTTTGTTTCCTGGACTTATCTTACAAGAATTTTTAGATGATATTTTTCTTGTGTAGAATCTAATTGGCATGCTTATGACTACTCCGTTTTCATTGCCTCTGTCAGGGACCACTGTAGAGGTGACAGTAAGTGAAATTTATAAATTAATGTTTGCCAGTACTTTAGGTTATTTGCTTACTTGCATTAAAAATATAGATTCTATATGTATTACAGCATACTCATACTGCAAGATGAATTTGAGAAGTTTATCCTGAGTCATTTTTTTAAATATAAATTATCTTGAGTCTTGAATCTTAGTACAAAGGAAAAGCAGGTTTTTCTTGGAACATGGTAATATTGTTTTACTGTATACACAGAAGAGCACGATTATGCTCTTATTCAAATTCATAGTATCTTAGGGCGCCTGGGTGGCTCAGTTGGTTAAGCGTCCGACTTTGGCTCAGGTCATGAACTTGCCGTTCGTGGGTTCAAGCCCCGTGTTGGGCTCTGTGCTGAGAGCTCAGAGCCTGGAGCCTGTTTCAGATTCTGTGTCTCCCTCTCTCTCTGACCCTCCCCTGCTCTCTCTCTCAGATATAAATAAAACATTAAAAAATCAAATTCATAATATCTTAAGAATACTTCACTATTATTTCTCTAAATACATTTTAACATGTGAAGTGTGGTTATTACTTTCACCTGTAATTTGTGAAGATCACTGTTCTGTTTTCTTAAAATGAAAAAAATTAAGCTTATTTCATGTATAAAGACGAGTCTTTCTAGAGGCTGCTTTTCCTTTATTAAAATTTTTTTCTGCCTCGTTCTTTCTATTCTTTGTTCCTGAGATCCCCAATACACATATTTTAAACCTTTGGATCTGAGGCCTAGAGGTGCTCTTCATTTTCCTTTTCCAAAGTTTCCTTCAGTTCTCCAGATCAGATGGTTTCTGTGGCTTTATTTTCAAGTTCACTGTCTTCATATCCATTCTGTTGTTAAGTACATCCAACAATTTTTTTTATTTCAGATGTTGTTTTACTCATTTTTAGAATTTCCGTTTTGGTCTATTTTGTTGTTTCTGTTTCTCTGCTGATATTCACTGTTTTCATTCATTACCGGAGTAATGAATAGTCTTCCATGATAGTAGCTCTCTTATAGCCATTGTCTGTGAGTTCCAACATCTGCATCATCCTGGGTTGGTGTCTTTGTTTTTGTTTTCTCTTGGGAATAGGTCACATTTTCATAGTTAATCATATGCTGAATAATTTTGTATTATATTCTAGACATTGTGTATGTTATTGTGGAGATTCTGGATTCTGTTATATTCTTCTGAATAATGTTGATATTTTTGTTTTAACAGGAAGTTAACTTGGTCAAACGCAAACTGCAAACTCCTGGTGCCAGTACAAATCTCAGCTCAGTTCTCTTTTCTTAACTGGGTTATTTAAAATCTGCACCCATGTGTAGTTCAGGGTTAGTGAGAGATTTGGTCAGAGTTTATATACAGAATTTGGGGCTTGCCTGGAGGGCTTTCTCTCATCTGGGATTTCCTTCCAACTTTCTTTTTTTTTAAATATTAAAAAAAATTATTTATTTTTGATGTGGGGGAAGGGGTAGAGAGAGAGGGAGACACAGAATCTAAAGCAGGCTCCAGGCTCTGAGCTGTCAGCACAGAGCCCAACATGGGGCTTGAACTCAACAAGCCATGATATCATGATCTGAGCCGAAGGCAGACACTTAACTGACTGAGCCACCCAGTCATCCCTCCTTTCCACTTTCTTTTTTATGTGTGTATGTATGTATGTATTCTTTCATTAACTCATTTATTTCTGAGAGCGAGAGAGACAGCATGAGCAGAGGAGGGTCAGATAGAGAGGGAGACACAGAATCCAAAGCAGGCTCCAGGCTCTGAGCTAGCTGTCAGCACAGAGCCCGACGCGGGGCTCCAACCCACGAACTGTGAGATCAGAACTGAGCCAAAGTTGGCCGATTAACTGACTGAGCCACCCAGGCGCCCCTCCTTTTCAGTTTCTAATGGTTGTAGTTGCCTGAAATCTGAGTTAAGGTTCTTCAATTCAGAAAGACTTTGTTTCTGTTTGTGCGTTCATCACCCTGAATGATGCCTTGACTGATACCTCTCCTGAGGCAATAAGCTAAAATAATAGTAGTAATAATAATAATAAATTAAACTTAAAAAATGGGAAACGCATTTTATTTCAGTCCAGTCTTCTGATTTTTTGATCCTTTGTGAAAATCTGACTACTTTTATTCAGTTCCTGGAATCTTCAGGTATTTTTTTTTTCTATGTTATTTAGACTCTAATGGTTGTTACATGCAAAAGAATAGGTGTTTTGGAGCATACTTGGTTATACCAGAAGCATAACTTCTACTCTTTCTTTAAACTCAAATTTCTATTAATTACAATGAGATTCAGGTGATTAAGGCTAAATGGTGAAAGCCTTTTGAAAATAAAGCCTGTGGAATTGTGTTCTCTTTATATCAGATTATGACTGTGTAGCAGCTAGTGTGTTCAACTACAAGGGTTGAGTCAGCGTTTCATAGATTAAATAATGTTAATATTAGTGAATGTTAACAGTTTGAAATCATCTAAGTGTATTTTAGTCTTACCCAGACTCAACAAATAATTTCACGTATTTGTCATTCTATAATCATAATTGAACAAATTATGAAAATATAGTAATAGAAATCAATGCCATGAGTTACTTGGTAATATTTCCCACCATTGGGTCTGGCTGAGAAACCTAGGAAAAATTAATCACAGTGACCCATTTGTGGAAAATCAGTTCTTTGCAAACTCTGTCCAAATGCAAACAGCCAGAAAGCTCATTAAAAACAAGTTTTTATACGCCATTCCACAGAATTTTTTAAATCTATTTTGCCCACATACCCCTACCACTCCTCCTGTCCCCCACACTGGCAAACACCAGTTGGTTTTTTGTATTTAAGCTCTATTTCCTTGTCTCCTTTTTCTTCGTTTTGTTTGAGAAACTTTTGTCTAAGAAATTTATTTTGCTATGTTTTTCTTTTTGTAAGTCAAGGTTCTGAGCCCAAATATGTCACAATTATCTTTACCAAGTGCATTGTCTTCTTATCATGTATCAGATAGGAACTGACATTTCATTTAATAATTGGTTTCTTTCAAAATTACCTGTAACACAGATCTGATTATATTACTCATGCTTGAAAGCCTTCAGTGACAATGCATTAGCTGTAAGATTAAGTTCAAAATCTTTGCTTAATCCATTCTTCCTGCTTTTCTATCCTGTTCCAAGTAATTCTCCCAATATCTTCATATTTCACAATATTACTATGCTCCTTTTTATTTTAACCCTTTGCTCTGTGTTATGGGCTGAATGTGTTCCCCCAAAACTCCTGTGTTGAAGCCCTAACTCCTCAGTGTGATGGTACTTGGAGATGGGGCCCCTGGGAGGTAACTTAGTTTAGATGAGGTCATGAGGGTACCCTTACCCAATGGGATTAGTTTCTTTATAAAATGAAGACATGGCAAAGGAAACGAGCAACAAAATGAAAAGGCAGTCTACTGAATGGGAGAAAATATTTGCAAATCATATATGTGATAAGGGGCTAATATCCAAAATAAACAAATAGGGGCACCTGGGTGGCTCAGTCATTTAAGCGTCTGACTTTGGCTCAGGTCATGATCTCATGGTTTGTGGGTTCGAGCCCCACATGGGGCTCTGTGCTGCCAGCCAGCTCAGAGCCTGGAGTCTGTTTCCAATTCTGTGTCTCCCTCTCTCTCTGACCCTTCCCTGCTCACGCTCTCTCTCTTTCTCAGAAATAAATTAAAAAACATTAAAAATTAAAAAAACAAAATAAACAAATAACTCATAAAACTCAATCTGATTACAAAATAGGCAGAAGATCTGAACAGACATTTTCCCAAAAAAGATACATGGATGGCCAATAGGTATATGAAAAGATGCTCAACATCATTAATCATGAGGGAAATGCATATCAGAATCACAATGAGCTATCACTTGATACATGTTAGAATGGCTGGTATCAAAAAGACAAGCAGTAACAAGTATTGGCAGAGATTTGGAGAAAAGGGTAGGCTCGTGCTCTGTTAATGGAAATGCAAACTGATGCAATCCACTATGGAAAACAGTATGGAGATTCCTAAAAAAATTAAAAATAGAACTACTTTATGATCAGCAATTCCATTTGGGTATTTATCTGAAGAAAATAAAAGCACTAACTTGAAAAGATATCTGCACTCCATGTCCATTACCATATTATTTACAATAGCCAAGATATGCAAACAACCTAAGTGTCCATCAACAGAGGAATGGATAAAGAAATTGTAGTATACACACACACACATACACACAATGGAATATTATTCAGTTGTTAAAAAAGAATGAAATCCTACCATTTGCAACAACAAGGATGGGCCTTGAAGGCATTATGCTAAGTGAAATAAGTTGAGAAATATTATATGATCTCTCTTGTATGGAAACTAAAAAACCTACAAAACAAACAAACAAAAAGCAAACAGAAAACAAACTGCAGTCCTATAGAGAACAGATTGATGGTTACCAAAGGCTGTGGGTGGGGGTGGGAGAAATGAGTAAACTTCTTTTTTTTTTAGTTTAAATAAGTTGAATAATTGATAATTTAAAAAAAGAAAGAAGAGACCAGAGCTTGCCCTCTCCACCCTGGGAGGACATGGTGGGTGTCCTGTAAGCCAGAATGAGGGCTCTTACCAGGACCAGACAATGCTGGCACTCTGATTTCAGACTTCCAGTTCCAGAACGATGAGAAATGAATTTCTGTTTGTTTGTTTTTTAAGTCAACCAGTCTGTGGTATTTTATTATGGCAGCCTGAACTAAGACACTGGTTCTTCCCTTTGCTTGAAATGTTTTCTCTTTGTCCTCTCTGCTATGGGTTTCTCTTCCCCCACTACCCTTACTTGCTCCTTGAAAATATCATGTCCTTAGGAAGCCTTCCTTGACCATCTAAGTCCCCCACTTCACCACTATTAATTAAGTCCTGTCTTATGAACAGGATTATATGCATTATATGGTAAACCTCTTCTATAGCGTGTCTCACCCAGGTAACTTGTGTAGTGTATGCTCTCCTTATTATAAGCTTCACAAGATGATGGGAGAGGCCTTATCTGTCTTGCTTACCTCTAAGTGCTTACTAAAATAGCCAGCACATAATAACAGTAAGATTTGCTCAATGATAAAGTGAAATGACCTGCCTGTACCCACATAAATGAGTGTTGACTGCTTCAGGAATTGAACATATCCTACAGCGTTCTTGTGACTTTCTGAAAAGTAATGCTGTCATTGAAACATCTACCATAAACATTATAATACAGTAAGACAGTTAATATCCTTTTTATGTTGTAATTTAGTACCAGAGAATTCTTATTTCATGTAAAAAACATCATCTTTGTCAGTGCCTCCTTTTACTCTAAGAAAATGGAGCTATGAATTTTGCATATTTGCAGAAATACTACTAGAGTCTTTTTGATTCTTAAATGTCTCAAGTTAACAATCTACTGGTTAGTCCTTTAACTTGTTGTTAAAGGGCATGTATATACATCTCTCATTGTTATCCAAGGAAATAAGGAACTGATTTGAGACTATAGCAAAATTTGACTTTTTAGTATATTCTGTCTACTCTCTAACTTGAAAAATAAACAAACCAGTTTGAAACTTAAAAAAAAAAAAAGAACAATTACAGTAGATATATTTCCTCTTTTTTCTTTGGAGGAATGCCAGTATTGTAAAGCACTTTTCCAAATCCTTTCAAGCAGAATATGAGCTGACTTATTAATAGTTATATGCTCAGTGGGAAAGAGCAAGAGGAAAGAATACAGATTGAGCTGAGTCTGTCTGGCTCTGCATATGTTAAGCTGTGTTCTTCGAACCTCACTTTATTGATCTAGAAAATGGGATAATAATATTTACTTTGAAGGGTTATATTGAGAATCCAACATTATGTCAAAACACTAGCACAGAGAAAGCACTTAAAGAGTCACAACTACTTCTTACAAGTGGAGACATAGAAACTCAACCACCCATTATTCTTAGGAGTGATCTTACAGGACTGGGTGAATTCTGCACAAAGCAATGCAGGAAATATTTACTATGTGACAACAGATGGCGTGTAAGTCTTCTGCAGGATTAATTGTCCTTATTTACATCAACTTGCTCATCTTGTGCTAACAAATAATGAGACTGGACATGGCCACATGGCCTGAGAAAAAGTAATTCAAGATATGACTGCATTGTAAGCAGGAAAGTGAGGCTAATTTATTCCTTTAAGATTTCAGCCCATCTGGGGTGCCTCAGTCACTCAGTGGCTAAGCATCCGACTCTTGATTTCTGCTCAGGTCATGATCCTGCGGTTTGTGGGACCCAGTCCTGTGTCAGGCTACCTGCTTAGGATTCTCTCTCTCCTCTCTCTGCTCCTTACCTGCTCACACGTGCGTGTGCGCATGAGCTCTCCCTAAATAAATAAATATTTTAAAAAAGAAGATTTCAGCCTATCAACTGTATAACCCTACCCTTAACTTTATCTTGCTCTCCAAGGGTTGATTTCTAGCTTTGATGGGCAGAATTCTATAGTATTGATATGTAAGATCCAGAGCTATTCTGATACAGCAAGGGTTCTGTTTATTAATTTTTAAACTTACTTTAATTCCAGTATGTTATCCTAAAGTGCTCTGTTAGTTTCAGGTGTACATGATAGTGTGCTTCAACAATTCTATACATTACTCAGTGCTCATCACAATAAGTGTTCTCTTAATCCCCTTCACTTATTTAACCCACCCCCACCTGCCTCTCCTTCAGTAACCATCCATTCGTTGTTGTCTGTAGTTCAAGGCTTCCATTTAAATTGTAGTTTTTTTTCTCCTTTTTGATTTTGTTCAGTTTGACACATTAAATTTGGAGTAAATATGTGAGTTTATGGGAGTTAAGTACATTTGTTCCTTTGTTATTTATAAAGAATAAAAAACCAATTTCATTCCCTTGCTGAAAAAATAAGTAAACCTGGAAATTATGATAATGTAACAGTGATCTTTAAAATTATTAACATTAATTTTATTTTAATTGGAATATCAGAATGTAATGTAAACTATAACTTATTGCTTTCAGTTTCATTGTTTTACTGATTTCCAACTTAAGGAAAGCTGAAAAATTATTAATATAAGAATCGATTCATTTCTTAACAAATGTTTCCCTTGCAGAAGAAAACATGCTCATAATAATAGCTTGTATTAAACATTTATTGATGCTCACTATGTGCCGGGCAATGTTCTAAGAGATTTGTGTGAATTAGCTCATTAATTCTCACAGTAGCCTACACGGAAGGCACTATTATCATGTCTGTTCTGTGCATGAGAATAATTAGGAGCGGAGATTATGTGTTTTGTCCAAAGTTCTGGAGCTAAAAAGTGGCAGAGTGTCTCAGATCCTGTTCCCCGGAAACAGATACTGAGGAGACTTGCATGGAGGGAATCTCCTGGGGAAGGCTCTTGGGAACAACACCCGGAAAGCAGTACTGAGCAGAAGGAGAAGGTGAAACATGATACAGATATAGCACTGACCTCAGTCTATCTTCTACAGAACTCTGGCTTGAGGAGCCCTTCAGATCTGTTCTGAGTTGGGTCTTGGGAAGGGGCATAGCTAGCAGTGGTTGAGGCAGTTCTCTTAAGCTCAGGGCAATTTCCGGGTAGAGATTGCACTGCTAGGGCCCCAGCAGCTGGAGGAATGAGTATGTGGGGCCTGCAGGGGACTCTGAGAGATACATCCTGCCATCCACTCATACCTCCTGTGACTGTGACCTTATTTGGAAATAGGGACTATGCAGATGTAAGTTAAGGCTCTTGAGATGAGATCATATGGGATGGGTAGGTCTTAAATCCAATACCTGGCATCAGAAGAGAGAAGAGAGGGAGATTTGACACACAGCGGGGAAGGCTGTGGGAAGGAGGCAGAGACTGAGTTATGCTGCCACACACCAAGAAATGCTGGGGCTCCTATGAGCTAGGAAAGGCAAGGAAGGATGGCTCCCTGGAGCCTTCAGAGGGAGCGTGGCCCTGCTGATACCTTGACTTCAGACTTCTGGCACCCTTCCAGAACTGTGAGAGACCAAGTCCCTATTGTTCGAAGCCACTCAGTCTGAGGGATTTTATTAGGGCAGTATAAGGAAATATAGCCTCTATTGTGCTTCCTGGGCCCACTTCCTCCTATAATAAGTTGATCCTATGTGGGAACTGTCCCTCCAGCCTTCTGATTTGTTTCTGGGGAAACTTAAAAAAAGGAAGATCAGTGGGAGAAGCCCTAACCCTGCTTGCTGCGGCTAGTTTTCTTACTGTAATGGTACCCAGCACCTCCCATTCTAGAACCACCTCGTGCCGGCTGGAACCCCTCTTGGTCAAAGTGCTGTGACCCAGCTCTACACCCCTGAGGAGTCTTGACTCTCTCTTCTCAGGCTATAACTGCTACTTCTTCCCATTTACTATTGAAAGTGGTCAAGGCAGTACTGAAAATCATTTCGGTATGTTTCCTGAGAGGCAAGGCTTTTCTTCCCTGTCCTCAATATATGATATCATTTTTGCCTCCTCATCACGATCAGGGTCACTGAGTCCTGTCAAGATGGTAACTTCTTTCCTTGCCATTGGTCACTTGGTTCCAGGAGACCGAAGTCACCGAATGTTGACCTAAGCTTACTTTAGTGGGATTATTGCTGCACCCCATGAGGAACCGCCATCCAAGGGGAGCTTGCATGTCTAGACACACAGAGCCCAGGGTCATGGTCATGGTGATCAATGTTTCTTTTACTTGGAGGTGGACTGATCAGTAGAACCAGCTGCACTGGAAAAGTGCTTTGGAGTAATCATAGTCTTAGACTATCTGGAGCAGTGACTGAAGAGGTGACAGTCGACCTCATCAACCTTCCTCATTGTGTAGGCTCAGGGTGGTGCCATCGTTTATCCAGGATAACCCAGCAAAGCAGGAATTGAACAGGGAGTAGAAATCACCTTTTCTAGTCAGGTGATATTCTATTTCCCACTACTTTATGTGGATTGATTTTACTTAATTGTTAAAATTAGTTAGCTGATATTGAACATATATATATATATATATATATATACACTATTGAAAGGTTTTCACATTTGATTTTTTTTTTAATATTTTTATTTATTTCTAGGAGAGAGAGAGAGAGACAGCGTGAGCAGGGGAGAGTCAGAGAGAGAGGGAGATACAGACTCTGAAATAGGCTCCAGGCTCTGAGCTGGCAGTCAGCACAGAGCCCGACACGGGGCTCGAACCCATGAACCGTGAGATCATGACCTAAGCGAAAGTCGGACGCTTAACTGACTAAGCCACCCAGGCTCCCCTACATTTGATTTCTAACTGAAATGTTACTAATATAATGAAGCAGCTTTTATTAGTAGAGAGAGAGAATATTTTGTGTGTGTGTGAGGTGTGTGTGTGTGAGGTGTGTGGATGTGAGGTATGTGTGAGGTGAGGTGTGTGTGTGTGTGTGTGAGATGTATGTGTGATGTGCGTGGGTGTGTGTGAGGTGTGTGGGTGTGAGGCTTGTGGGTGTGAGGTATGTGTGAGGTGTGTGTGAGGTGTGAGTGTGAAGTGTGTGTGGGTGTGAGATGTGTGTGGGTGTGTGTGTTTCAAGCAGAGTTGGATCATCTCTGACACATGTATTTCATATCAGTTTTGAGATCTAAGGCAGTTGTGCAGAGTCTTCCTGTTCCCATCAATGTTAGGTGCCTGTTTGAAAAATAACATTATAAAACGCATTACATTTTAGACATTTTAGTAAGAGTAAAATCTTTCTCTTATAGTAAGTCAAGAAAATTTCTTCTAAGAGCGTCATATGCCATTACTTTAGGGGGGAAATGGGGACTTTCTAATATGTTGATACAAAAAGTAATGTTTAAAAATAGACCTGTAACATTAGAATATGTGTGTATGCTCACAGACATTCCAGTTACCTCTAGTGTTACCTGCTTGGGTAAGACCACAGTGGATTGACAGGCTGACTATAGTCTGGTTTGTCTCTAAGAATGTGACAGAGCTCATTTCTGGGATTATTTTATTATTGAGAGATTTAGAAAAACGGAATTGGAACCAAGATTACTTTCGTACTATCCTGTAATTACAAATGTTAGACTTGGAAGAGAGCTCAGTATGGAGTGTTACTATCAAGGGGATAAAGCATAGAAGAGGAAACGGCCTTTTAAAACTGGATTATTTACATACGTGTGACACTGGTGACATCCGGCCAGAGAGCTGCTTTGTGGTTTCATGTCCTGAAGGTTTGCTGTCATGTTAATTAGTAACTTTGTGCAGTCCGAACCACCTTCTTTGCCCAGAGCTGTACTTTAAATAGCAAGTTGTTTTTACTAGAGACTCACAGAACATAAGATACACTGCATTTTCAGTGGAATCCTTAATGGCATCACTATTAAAATAACAACATGATTGCATTTTCAGTCCGAAAGCTCCAGCAGTGTTCACGTCACCTACAGAAATGTGCATCAGCTTTGAAATCGGGACAGTGAGGATATTTAGTCTCTGTTTCTGCTTGTATTTCCCCCCCTGCATCTTTAGTGAAGATTTAGCATAAACTTGCAATAATAAGAATTACTCTTCCAAGGGAAAGTTCAGTCTCAGACTCTCAAGCATCCTCTAACGTTTGTGCAGTGTACGTGACCATGATGAGGCTTCGGTTGCAGGGATGGCAGAGCTGGTTGCTCCCTGAGACTGTTGTCCTCTTAGGTTTGCACAGATGTGTCTCAGAAGGGTCAGCGGATCTCAGGAGATTTTCACTGAAAAGTGAAAATCATCTGTGATTGAGGACAGCCAGCAAGGTTCTAAGAGAAGTCATTTCCAACTCAATTAGAAACGTAGCTCTTTTGACAGCAGACCTTGAAAAAAAGAAAGCATGGTTTGATCAAAAGTGAGAAGGCTTTCATACCAGTTACCCCCACACTGCAATATGAAAAGGGCATTATCAGGAACACATTTTTCTTAACCATAATTTATTTCAGACCTGTGCTGGAATAAATAAACACATAAGCCTTAACAGATGCAAATAATAGGGAGTCATCTTTGTATGAGTAATTTAACACATTGTGTAGATGGTGGAGTCATTCTGATACAAAACTAGGCTGTCAGAGACACTGTGGAATTGAGATATTCTTAATGTGTAATCTTAAGTAAGTCAGTGTGCCTTGAAGCCACATGTCAATGGTTGTAAAATCCAGCCAGCACACAAACAAACAAACATAAATGTATGTTAAGTTCTGGGCCAAAATATGGAAACTATTTCTAGGCTTCTTCTATGCAACTACTGTGAATGGCTGGGCAGAAGTTAAGTTTTGATGTTAGATTCTTCTGTGGCCCAGCTACAGAAACTCAGTAGCCCAGAAGATTCTTTTCCAGGTTACTTCTCTTGATTTCTAGGTGTAGTTAACTAAATTCGGGTGTATATAAAACTCCCATCGCTTTCCCGTCTGCGCTCGCGGAGAAGCAGGGCTACTTCAAGGAACAAACCTAAAGTGCACATCGTGGAGAGTTCAAAACATCACTACGAGTAGAGAAATAAAACCAAAGTCACAAGAGAGACCAAGGGACACCCTTCAAAGAAGACTTCCTGAACAGCCAGGCCCTGGACAGTGTATGAGCCTCCTTTAATATTAATATAGCAGCACTCACAGGGGCAGAACACATCACAAGCTTTTAAAACTAACGAGAAAGAAGGCTAGCCAAAATGACAAAATGGAAGAACTCTCCTCTAAAGAAATTCGAGGGAGAAATAACAGCTAGAGAACTGCTCAAAACCGATCTAAGCAACATAACTGAACAAGAATTTAGAATAATACTCATAAAATTACTCATGGGGCTTCAAAAGGGCTTGGATGACATCCGAGCCATTATTGTTGCAAATACTGATGAACTAAAAAATGCAACACAAAATAAAATGGAGGCGTTGGCTATTGCACAGATTGAAAAGGCAGAAAAAATACGTGAATTAGAAGATACAATTATAGAGAAAGAGGAAGCCGAGAAAAAGAGAGAGAAATTGGTCCAGGAACATGAAAGGAGAGTTCGAAAGCTGAGTGATACAATCAAACGGAAGAATATCCATATCATAGGAATTCCAGAAGGAGAGAGAGAGAAAGGAGCAGAAGGTGTACTTGAACAAATAATACCTGAGAACTTCCCCAACCTGGGAAAGGAAACAGATATTGAAATCCAAGAGGCACAGAGAACTCCCCACAGACGTAAACTGAATCGATCTGCACGACATACAGTGAAACTGGCAAAATACAAGAACAAAGAGAGAATTCTGAAAGCAGTTAGGGGTAAAAGGGCCCCAACATACAAAGGGAGACATATCAGGGTAGTAGCAGACCTATCTACTGACACTTGGAAGGCCAGAAAGGAATGGCAGGAAATCTTCAGTGTGATGAACAGGAAAAATATACAGCCAAGAAGCCTTTATCCAGCAAGCCTATCATTCAGAATTGAAGGAGAGATCAAGGTTTACCCCAACAAAAAATGGAGGAATTCATCATCACTAAACCAGCCCTACAAGAGATCCTATGAGGGAAATGTTGCAAGGAACACAAAGTCCCAGAGACACCACTACAAGCATGAGTCTAACAGAGAACACAATAACTCTAAACCCGTATTTTTCAATAATAACACTGAATGTAAATGGACTAAATGCTCCAATCAAAAGACAGAGTAGCAGAATGGATTAAAAAAATTAGATCCATCTATTTGCTGTTTACAAGAGACCCATTTTAGACCTGAGGACACATTCAGATTGAAAGTGAGGAGATGGGAAAACATCTATCATGCTACTGGACATCAAAAAGAAAGCTGGAGTAGCCATATTTATATCAGACAAACTGGACTTTATTTTTTATTTTAAAGGCAAAGAAGGGCATTATATAATAATTTCAGGGTCTATCCATCAGGAAGAGCTAACAAGTATAAATGTCTATGCACTGAATTCAGAAACACCCAAATACATAAGACAATCACAAACATCGATAAGAATGTGCTAATAGCCAAATATGGAAAGAGCCTAAGTGTCCAACTGATGAATGGATCAAGAAAATGCAGTTTATATATACAATGGAATATTACATGGCAATGAAAAAGAATGAAATCTGCCATTTGTAGCAACATGGATGGAACTCAAGGGTATTATCCTAAGTGAAATATGTCAGGCAGAGAAAGATACCATGTTTTCACTCATGTGGAACTGGAGAAACTTAACAGGACCATAGGGGAGGGGAAGGGGGAAAAACAGTTGGGGGAGAGGGAGGGAGGCAAACTATGAGAGACTCTTGAATACTGAGAACAAACTGAGGACTGATGTGGGGGGAGGGGAAGGGGGCTGTTGGCATGGGGAAGGGCACTTGTTGGGATGAGCACTGGGTCTTATACGGAAACCAACTTGACAATAAACTATATTTAAAAAAAACAACTCCCATCTATGAAGAATGATCTTTAGTTAACTTTGACCAAATATTACCAAGTTTTACAATGGAAAAGTGTGGTGATAAAATCTTTTAGAATCCTTAGTCCTGCTTTATTAATTTTTTGGGGGAAAAAGACTGCTTTGAAAAACAGAGTCATTATGAATCACGTTTAAATCCAGGTGGTAGTGGTACTTTTAGGGCATTCCCAGTATGTGTTTTTTTTTTCTAATGTTTATTCATTTATTTTTAGAGAGAGAGAGGTAGAGAGTGTGTGGGGGAAGGGCAAAGAGAGAGGAAAAGAGAATCCAGGCAGGCTCCATGCTATCGGCACAGAGCCTGACACAGGGCTCGAACCCATGAACTGTGAGATCATGACCTCAGCTGAGATCAAGAGTCAGATACTTAACTGACTGAGTTACCTAGGCACCCCCACCCCCAGTATGTTGTTTTTGTTTTTTTAAGACACAAGGCTTGTTAGATGAATGATTGCATATACTGTGGTACCAAAACTTTGGGCCCTACCTCTGTAAAGCTGAATCTCATACAGCTGATCTTTGAACAACACAGGGATTAGGAGTAGTGACCTCTGCCCATTGGAAATCTGCATAAACTTGTGGGTCCATTAAAACCTAACTGTTAATAGTCTACTGTTGAGTGGAAGCCCTGTTGATAACATAAAATGTCCAGTAGCACATACTTTGTAATGTTGTATGTATCACACACTGTATCCTTACAACAAAGTAAGCTAGAGAAAAGAAAATTTTATCAAGAAAATTATAAGGAAGAGGAAATACCTTTACAGCACTGTATGGATTGGAAAAGGTCCATGTCTAAGTGAACTTGTACAGTTCAAGCCCATGTTGACCAAGGGTCAACTGTATAATATAGTAGGTCAACTGTATATCAGTTAAAAATTATAAAAATAGAAATGAAAGAAAAAGAGCAACTTAGGGAAACAAACAAATAAAAAACCCCACCATCTACCACCAGCAAAACACTCTGGGTCCTAACAATGGTTGAAAGTTGTGCATTAAGCCATTGCTGTGGAAACATGTTATGTGAGGTAATAACAGCATTTGCTGACAGATCTTACTTATTAGCCAAAGTTTGGTGATTTTTGAGTTTAACAAAATCCCTTCCTTCCTCTTTCTTCCCTCTTTCCGTTCTTCCCTTTGCTTCCTTCTTTCATTCTCTCACTCGCTCATTCTTTGTCGTTTACTCATTCATTCAGCTAATACTTACTGGCCACCCACTATGTTCCAAGGCCTGGTCTAGTCACTGGAGATACAAGATACAGTAGTGAATAGTGTTCAGGGGTGTTTTCTTGGGGGAGCACTCAGAAAATGAAAATTAAAAAAAAAAAACTGTAGTCAATGTTATGGAGAATAGAAAGCATAGTGATGGGTACAGAGTGGTGGAGTCAGGGTGGTGCTCCCTCAGCAAGAGCAGAGAGGGAAGGTTTCTCTAGGAAGGTGGGATTCCAGCCGAGGCCTGAATGATGAGAGGCAGGTGGCTGTGCTACAACCTGGGTGAATAGCATCGAAGGCAGAAAGGGCCGGTAAGTAAGGCACTGAGACAGGTGGGAGCTGGTGATGGTCAGGGCAAGAAGGAAGACCAATGTGATTGGAGCTTCATGACCCAGGGAAACGTGGTAGGATAGGTATATGGGGGCCAGGTTATGAAGGGTGTCACTGACCCTGGGGAGAAGTCGGGATTTGTTCTGAGTCAGTGGAAGGACATGGGAGTTTTAAGCAGGGGCATGATTGGAATCCTCGTGAGTGTGTGTTTAAACGATGTTACTGATATTATCATTCACTAAATCATGTAATATCCAATTAGTGACTATACAGCAGGGAAACTTCTTTCAAATCTCAAATTGGAGAAACAGCTTAACTTTTTTAAACCTTATCTCTGATTCTTGAAACTATTTCTCCCTTTGATTTGACTTGCAGGAAATTCAGAGCTACTTTGCAGTTTTCCTCTAGTAATTATACACTATTGCACAGTATATTTTTTCTTTTTAAAATAATGTATTTATGATGTCTAAAAGTAAAAACAATATAGAAATTGATAAATTGAGGATTTCTCCCACTCCTGTCTCTTCCCAACCAATCACCCTCACCCCCTATAGACATCCTCTTACATTAGTTTCTTATGACTCTTTCTGGTGTTTCTTTATACAGATACAACCAAGAATAAACCTATATTCTTACTTCCCTTCCTTTCTTTCTTCACCAAAGGTGGTTTGTGTGTATGTGTGTGTGTGTTCTTCTATATCTTGCTTTCTTTACCCGAAGTCAAATCTAGAGATTTTTCATTTTAGCACACGGTGATTTTTCTCACTGTGTTAGAGCATAGGAATGTTTTCAACGAGTAGAAGTGCTGTAGGCTATTTAACCAGACTTCATTCATGGACTTGAGTTATTCTTTATTGTTTGGTATTACAAACAGTGTTGCAATGAATAATCTTTTTAAAAAAATTTTTTATGTCTTTATTTTGAGAGACAGAGAGAGAGTGGGGGAGGGGCAGAGAGAGAGGGAGACACAGAATCTGAAGCAGGTTCCAGGCTCTGAGCTGTCAGCACAGAGCCCGACGCGGGGCTTGAACCCATGGACTGTGAGAACATGACCTGAGCCAAAGTAGGACACTTAACTGACTGAGCCATCCAGGTACCCCTGAATAATGTCATATGTCACTATGTATTTGTGAGATTTAGCTATTAGATAAATTCTGAGAGGGAGACTACGAGATCAAAGTGTGCTTTTCACAATATATAATTTTGGTAGATGTTTTTATTTTGCTAAATACTTGACAATGTTTCTTCAGTAGAAGGTGTACTGTTATGCACCTGTATTAGCAGTGTATGATAAATTGTAGCAGTTATGGTTGGCTTTACTGTTCATTTACCCACATTTTTTTCCTTAGTCTCAGCTCCCTAATTTATGTATTTCTATTCTTCTATGTTGTATAAATTTTTGTAGGTCATTTTTAGACCACTTTCCATTAGTGCTTGAAGGAGGCACTGAATACATAGATAAATTTGGCATGCTTTAATTATTGCACTTAACACCCTGTGTTATTCTTTTGCATTTCTACCATTTTAGTTTTAGGAGACCAATGCCTGGCAGATAGGTAATAAATACTTGGTATATTCATGAATGGTTTAAAGTTTAGTAATATTACTACTAAGTTCACTGGAGCTAGGTGATACCTGGTATTCAGAGAAGGAATCAGTGAATAATTCAATGAATGAGTTAATGAATATAGGATTTTCCTTTTAAGATTCTCTATTGTACCAGTAGCAATGAAGAAATGTTTTTATGGAATACACTCATTTTATTTAACTGGTTGCTATTATAACGTAAATTATAACGTAAATTATTCCATCAGTACATGACTTTAGAGCAAATGTAATACTATACCGTAGGGCAGATGAGAATTTTAATGAAAACATTCATATGGAAAAATGTCCATTGAATAAATTGGAAGCTTCACATAGGGAATTGGCCAGGCAAATTCATGATTCTGAGGCAGAAAATTCTGCATTAGGGAGCTTAAATGACATAAGTGTTCTAAGAAAGTTCCGGAAAACTTTTAAAATAAAATAGCTTAAAGTTTTCTATGTGTAATAATATGTGATTATAACTTATGAATTCAGCAGTATTGCTGCATATTATAATCTTGATTGTTTTATGATTTGTATAGAGATTAGCTGAACAAACATGCTAAAACATTTAAAATGTGATATTACTGCTCATGAAACATGTATGTGCAATAAAAATCTCTGGTCATTGAGTAAGAATGTCCGGTTGGAGCACTGCTCACATTTAATAATCTTTTGTATGTGAAACAACTAATCATGGAAGACTGTGGACATCAAATAGGATAGCAGGCAGATGAGGTTTTGGTTTTAGGGTAATGATGGTCAGGCATTAAAACAAACTGTACCTCGTCAAACTAATTTAAATGTGTACCTGCCAGATATTACACAACACAGTGACTAAATGTGCATGTATCTTCAACATTTTTTCATGCTTATTCAATAATCTTGGCATGAGCATATGATAGAATGATTTCATCAGACTTTAGGGATTATGATATTGAATATCACTCTGCAGGCATTCTTAAAGCATATATAAAGACAGAACCTTGCTTTAAACAGGTCCAATTTATAAAAATTCACATATTTTAAAAAAGATTATTTTCTTTATAAATGATTTCTTCAAAATTACCTTTAAGTATCATGTCATCATGCATTTGAATTATAATTCCACCTATAAATGTTTTCATTAAACTTTTTTTCCAGAAACATGTACATATTTTAAGTGTTATTCTTAGAAATAGTTATACTGCTTAGTTTGGAGTAACTTACAAATATTTTTAAAATTTTTGACATTTCTGAAAACTCTTTACTTCTGAAAAGTTGGCTAATACTTCTCTTGAATATTTTTAGCATTTTAGCAATTTTAAAAGATGAGCTTCCATGTTCAAATGACCATGATGGCTACAGAGTGTATATATATGTATATACATAGATGTGTATATATGTGTGTATGTACATATGTGTACATATATACACACACATTGACATATACACATAAATATACATATATATAGAATTAAAGCCATTTAAAATATAATATCAATAAAAATAAAATATTGAGATATGCCTTATTTTGTTAGTACTATCACATAATATCATTTTATGCCTGACAGTACTTCCTTATTTGTACAAGACTCAAGTTAAATGTGTAATATAATAGTATGAACTCCATCAGAGTATCAGACATCTCAACAACAGGCACATTTATGGTGTATCAAACTTGTAAGTTACTTTCTATTCTGTACTAATATACTCCACAAACATGATTAGATTTTATTTTTATGAACAAATTTCAATCTTCTTTTTTTTAAAAAAGTGTATACCAAATTAGTTAGAATGATCTCTGGATGCAATTGAAACTTTCTCTTACTGTCGATATTCTTTAAATTTTTAAAAATCAGCAATAATGTGTAACCTTCATAAATGTTACAGTAAATACTTGGAAGCTGTATCAGACACTGACAGAGTATCTGCTTTCAACATTTAGTACCTGTGAATATGGGAAAGAAAGGTAGTTAGGCTCTCAACAAAGTCAAGAATTTTGTTGATTAAGTATTACTTATATGCTAGAAAAGGGAGTTGTAGTAAAAAAGGAATTATGGTAATAGCTAAGTCCTAAATTCCCTTTTGTATAAAAATATAATATATACTACCTATATTTCTTGAGCTAAAAAAGTAAAGTGTTGGATCAATTGCTTAAGCTCTAGCAGTAATTTTCTTATTTGATTAAGAAATATTGAGTATAAACAGTCTGGCTTCTTAAGCTGGCAAAGAATAATTCAGTTTTTAGAGCTATAATTCTGACCCAGCTAACATGCTTCACTTTGATGAAATGTACTTAGACATAGACTAGGTCAGCTTCCCATAGGTCCTATGTGTCTTTCTGGGTAAGCCAAAAATGCAAGGTCTTGACTTTTTACTTAGGTTATTTATCAGGCTGTGTTTGCAGCAAGCAACCTTGAAAGATGAGGTAATGTCTCCATTCAGAACGAAGAGCAGTCTGGGGCCCCTGGATGGCTTAGCTGGTTGAGTGTCTGACTGCAGGTCAGGTCATGATCTCACAGTTTGTGAGTTTGAGCCCTGCATCGAGCTCCACACTCACAGTGTGCTGCTTGCTTGGGATTCTCTCTTTCTCCCCTTCTCTCTCTGCCTCTCCCCAACTTGTACTTACTCTCTCAAAATAAATAAATAAACTTAAAAAAAGAACAAAGAGCAGGATCTAGAACAAGGGGCTCTTCAAGCTCAGTGTCCGTCTCTTGTAAAGCAGCCCCCTGCTTGTGCAGGCATCCTCTGGCCTTCCGCTTTACCCTAACTTGGCCTGGGAAACTGACATGAATATGTTGACGTGATGACTACCACTTTTGCCGTGACTGAAAGTCTTTCATTTCTGTCTGAGAGCCTTGGGTTTTGTGTCTTCTCTCAGCCTCTACACTGGGTGATGGTAACAATTACATTGCTTCTCTCTGCTTAGGGATCACAACTCGAAAAAAGTTGCTTCCTGTATTTTGTCCAGCTTTCTGTCTCTAATGACAAAACAGTAAGTCCAGTCCTGGTTGCATCAGGGAAGTACATCATGCCTGGAAGTAGAACTGCAGGGCTTTGTTTTCTGGTTTAGAGTTATATGTGAAAATTCATCTTTTTTTTTTGTTTGTTTGTTTGTTTTATTTTGTTCTCCATGAGCAAAATAGATATATAGCTTTTAAAACCTTGACAGCTCAACTCCAATATCTGGAACTTTGTTGTTGTCCATGGTTTCTATTGCATTTTCTTTTTGACTTTTATCTTACATTTCTTGTCATCTATGATTGTATGTGGCTATTGCATTTGCAGAACTGTAAAAATAATTGGAGTCAGGGTGATGAGGCAGATAGGCTCAAAGATGATCCCTGTGACACAAAGATGATCTTTGTGTAGCCTCCTTTGTTGCATGTAGGTTGGGCTTAGTAAGTCAATTTTGACTAATAGAAAATTGCAGAAGTAATGGTATGTCACTTCTGAGATTAAATTATAACTCATTTTATGCTTTCTGATTTCAAACTATACTAGTAAGCCATAGTAATCAAAACAATATGGTACTGGCATGAAAACAGACACATAGATCAATGGAATAGAATAGAGAGCCAAGAAGTCAACCCACACGCATATAGCCAATATGACGCATATAGTCATAATTAATATGACAAAGGAGGTTAGAATATACAGCTGGGAATGGAGTGTCTCCTCAATAAATGGTAGTAAGAAAAACTGGACAGCTACACACAAAAGAATGAAACTAGACTATTATCTTATACCATATAAAAAATAAATTAAAGAATGAAGGATTAAAGATTTGAATGTAAGACTTGAGACCTAGAATAAAACTCTTAGAAGAAAACATAGGTAGTAAGCTCTTTGATATTGTTCTTAGCAGTATTTTTCTTTTTGCATCAATGTCCTCAGGCAAGGGCAACAAAAACTAAAATATACAAATGGGACTACATCGAACGAAAAAACTAACACTGTGAAGGAAATCAGCAACAAAATGAAAAGATAACCTACTGAAAATATATGTTAATCACACATTTGATAATGTGTTAATATCCAAAATATATAAAGAACTTCTGCAACTTAATATCAAAAAAACAAACAACCTGATTTAGAAATGGGCAGAGGACTTGAACAGACTTTTTTTTTTTTTTTTTTAAAAAGACATGCATATGGACAAAAGGTACATGAAAAGAAGCTCAATATCATTAATCATCAGGGAGATGCAGACCAAAACCTCAATGAGATACTGCCTCACACCAGTCAGGTTGACTATTATCAAAAAGACAAAAAATAACAAGTATTGGTGAGGACGTGGACAAAAAGAACTGTTGTAAACTGTTGGTGGGAATGTAAACTGGTGCAGCCACTATGGAAAGCACTATGGAGGTTTCTCAAAAAATTAAGAATAGAACTACCATATTATCTACCAATTCCACTCCTGGATATTTATCTGAAGAAAATGAAAACACCAGTTGGAAGAGATGTATGCACTCCCACGTTAATTGCAGCATTATTTACAATAGCCAAGATGTGGAAGCAACCTAAGGTGAATAGATTCATAGATGAATAGGTAAATGGGTTAAGAAATTGTGAGATATATATATATATACATATATATAGCTGATATATAAAGAAGAAATGTTATCATTTGTGGCAACATGAATAGACCTTGAGGATATTATGATAAATGAAGTAAAATCAGACAGAGAAAGACAATTATCATATGATTTTTCTTATATGTAGAGTCTGAAAAACAAAACACATGAACAAACAAAACAAACTAGAATCAGGCTTATAGATACAGGAGACAGACTGTTGATTACCAGGGGGGTTGAGGACTTAGGGGGTGAATAAAATAGGACAGATAATTGAGAGGTACAAACTTCCAGTTATAAAACAAATAAGTCATGGAATATATGTACAGCATGAGGAGTATAGTCAATAATATTGTAATAAATTTGTATAGTGACAGATGGTAACTAGACTTATCATGGGGATCATTTTGTAATATACAAAAACACTGAAACTCTATTATGTACATCTGAAACTGAATGGATAGTGTATGTCAGTTATACTTCAAAAAAGAAAAAGAATGAAGGCAGAACAACAACAAAAAGACGGTGGCTTCCATTTTCCAAGAGAGGGTCTCCCTCTCTTGCTCTTGGGTTCCTTGCTCTGGCAGAAGCCAGGCTGTGTGTAGCCCTATGGAGAGGTCACGTGGTGAGGAACTGACGCCTTCTGCCAGCAGCCACATGTGTGAACCTGGAAAGTGACTCCTCTACACCCAGTCAAAGCTTAGATGATTTCAGCTCCATCTGATCCTTTGAATGAAGCCTGTTAAAAATCCTGAGCCAGAATCACTAAGTTAAGATGCTTCTAGATCTCTGATGCCCCATAGAAACTATGAGATAATATATGTTTATTGTTTTTTAAATTTTTTAACGCTTATTCATTTTTGAGAGACAGAGACAGAGCACCAGTGGGGGAGGAGCAGAGAGAGAGGGAGACACAGAATCTGAAGCAGGTTCCAGGCTCTGAACTGTCAGCACAGAGCCCGACGTGGGGCTCAAACTCACTGACCATGAGATCATGACCTGAGCTTAAATCAGACGCTTAACTGACTGAGCCAACCAGATGCCCCAATATATATTTATTGTTTTAAGCCACTAAGTTTGGAATGATTTTTTTTTTATGCAGCAAATGATAATACAGATGATAATCTCTTCTAACACTTAAGATTTCCATTTGTTTCTGCCAGTTACCTGGAGGGGGGGGATGCTAGAACTCTAGGACACCTGGGTAGACTGATAGCCCAGAATCACCTGTTTCCAGTCTCAGGAACTCAGATGATTCAAAGCTGAATTTCAGACTATTTGAGGGCCTCCCTGTAGTTCATCCTGACACCTAAGAGACAGCCCTTAGAGATCCCAGCCCAAAGTAAGGGGCTTTGGCAGGGCTCCCCCCAACCTTTTATAGGGCCTGGATAGCAGTCTCCATGATCTAAGCACTAAGATGCTATTGCAAATCATGCTCAGCTTCTCAGCTTTCCAGCTCTCCTGCCTGGAATTGGTATTGTTCTCAGGGGACGAAGTTGCTCCAGACTTGGGATGTATTAAGTTGGACTCCTTTCCCAGCAAATCTTTACTATATTGTGAGCTCTTTGATGCCATCAGTTGGCCATTTCTTTAAATATTTTGCCAAGTGTTTCTAGTTGTCCAGTGAGTAGGCTGGACGGAATTACTTAGTCTGTCATTATTGGAAGAAGTCAAACCCCACCTTCATTCTCTGTCAGAGAAGTTACAAAGCAATGAAGGACAAGTTCCTTCATGTTAATACTTCTTAGGTCACAAAATATGTCCAGTGATAGGTTTCAGTATGGTGGTTTAATGAATTCTCTAGGAATTCTCTGTGTGCCCTCCATCCAACACTCTGGAGGGTACTTTTCTGATGACCAGTCTGATTTGATCTGCTTGCAAATTTTACATGGTGACTTTGCTGGTTTCCCAGTCTACATGGATAGGTTAACTCTGATGTTAATTCATTTTCTGAGTTTTACCTTGGTAGTCAAGTGCTGTGTTTTGATTTCACTTGGATAATGGGAAGCTAAGTGGCATATTTTATAATATATTCTCTCTCTCAGAATATTTGTTATTCTATGCATAGTTAATCTTGATGTTTTTTATTTTTATATTTGCTTTCTAGTAAAGAAGTAAATAAGCTTGTGTGGCTTAAGTACCAACTTCAAGTCACACAGAAAATATATGTTTCTGAAAAATGCCATAATAGGAGAATTAATAGTTGGGAATCTTAAGACATTATGTGGAGAATAAGCCTGTGTAATTTCTGTAGACTCATGCATGGTAATTTAGAGAAAATGCCAATATATATTCTTACTGGAAAAAAGTAGGGTGTGTGTGTGTGTGCACATTTGTAAATGTGTTCAGAAGTATAGTTGTAAATGTATACTTAAAAAGATACAGAAGACACTGGGGAAGGGGATTGATGATTTGGCAAGGGAAGGATTCTTACTTTTTCCTTGTACATCTTTGAATTACTGACTTACTATCATTTCACATGTCATTTTCCCAATTAAACTAGCTAATGTAAACTCTAAGTGGACACACATTAGTAGTATAATCTTACATTGGTTATAAAGAATGACATGCAATTATTTCCTTTTTATCATTCTTTTTTATTATCTTCCTTTCTAATGGTCCCTACTACCTCTGGGATTTACACATTTATCTGTTTCAAGTTGTGGACAGAGTGTATACTAAGCTTCTTAGTATTTTTTCTTTATCCAAATGCTTCATGGCTTTGGGTTAAATACATATATTAGAGTTGCTAAATCTCCCTAAGTCACATTTCAGAACTTGAATAGTTGTCGTTGGATATGAAAACATTCAGAGTGAGAAATTCTGGAAGGAATTTAAATTCTATCACTTAATAGTTGTAAGACCTTGTACCAAAAATTTGAACAACTATTTCCCTCTTGTCTATCCCTCCGTCCATCCAAGAACACAGAGTCAGTATGAACAACTATTTCCAGGCACTTAATTTTCTGTCTGAGAACGTGAATAATGATAAGATTTTTTTCCCACTTACCTTATAGATTTGTGATGAGGAGCAAAATATAGTATGTATGAGAGCTTTTGTAATCTGTACAACAGAATGCAAACATAAGGTGTGGATTACATGTAGTCCTTTGCTCCATTGTAAAGTGTTAGGGAGACAGCATTGAGTTGAGATGTTCAATTTTCCATATTTTGAAGTATGTAAAGATGTTAATGGAAATAGTATTTATGAAGCCAAAAATCTAAGGAAAAATGATAGGTATATTATTTGTAACTTCAGAAGAGGAACAACAAAAGATAGTGTGTGTCAAGGGGATAAACATTCTGGATAATAAAATATGGTTGTTATACTGAAGGGAGAGGAATGGAAGCATCTCATTTTTTGAGGGTGGGTGAGGGGTGAAGACAGGGTGGGGTGGGAGTGTTCCTGCCAGATGGCTTCTGTCCCTTTCCTTCCTCTGAATTTTAATAGTGCGACCTACCTCTTGTGGTCTTGATTAGTTTAGCAACAAGTGCGGGACTTTGAATATCAGTTCCTGACCTCAGGGAAAACTTTCTGGGAAGCTATGGAAATTGAACAAGTATGGTTAAGTCTTCCTTTGGAAAACTTCCCCTCCTCACCTATCCCTTGGACAATCCACTGAAAACTTCCAGGTTCTTGGTCTATGTTTCTCTAAATGATAAATACAGTTACTGAAGGATCCATCTGATGCAGCCATATGGTAATAATCTTAAGAGCACAAAGGAGAAAAAGGCAATGTTTTTAGCCCTTCTTACTATATACATATTTAAAGGAGAATATTTATAGTTACTTGATTTATAATGATAATTTATATTTAATTACCTATATAGAAGTTATTCTGAGTTAAGATGTACTATCAAACCATGTCACAATCTTTTCCATCTATCTATCATCTATCTATCTATCTATCTATCTATCTATCTACCTACCTACCTACCTACCTACCTATCTTTATCCCACTCTTATCTTCTCTTGGAAAATGTACCAAGTAGTATAGAGAAATAAATGTTAACTTTTAAAAGTTGGGTAAATATCAGCTTCTTGTTAAAATATACTATGAACTAATATATCCTGAGATAGAAGGTAGAATTTTTTGTTTTCATGGCTCTAGAATGATTTTTTTTTCTTAAAGCTATATCCACCAGCTTTATTTAATTAGGTCCTAGGTGGCTGTATATTGGATATATAACAATCTGATACTGAAAGAGAACAGAAAATGATATTTCATAGAAGAAAAGGATCAGTAGGTTGTTAATGAGAAACTCTAGGCTCTTAGATAAGACCTAACATTTACTAGGACTTTGTCTTAGCATGGGCTGCCATAACAGGTACTGTAGACTAGGTGGCTTAGACAACAGGAATTTAGTTTTCCCGTTTTGCAGGTTGGGAGTACAACATCAGTGTGCTAGGTTCTGGTGAGAGCTCTGTTCTTGGTCTACAGACAGCTGCCTCCCTGCTGTGTGCTCACATGGTTGAGAGAGACAAAGATGTTGTGTCTCTTTTTCTTTTTATAAAGCACTAATCCCATCATGAGGGCCCTAGTCTCATGACCCAGTATAACCTAATTACTTCCCAAATCCCCACCTTCACATACCTCCACATTGGGAATTAGCACTTCAAACATAGGAGTTTTGGTAGGACACAATCAGACCATAGCAAATTTTAGTGATGCTTAGCTTGGGACTGGAATTGGAAAAGGCCTTACTTCTGCCCCCTTCAGGGCTTAAAAGGGCCAGTGGAAATGGTTTTCTAAGGATCTGATGTTTCTCAGAACCTTATGCTTCATATCTTAGTCCTTTGCTCACTGAATTACTTTTCCTTTTTACCTTTTAACGCTTTTTAGTTTTTCTTGGTCTGAAAACTCAATTAGGTAACACTGGCTTACGGTAATTCAAGTATAGTGTTTAGTTGAAATCTGAGGGTAAAAATAGGGTTTCCACATGTTATCTGGATATATTAGGCTGGTGGTTTATTATTATTATTTTAATCAAACAACGTATAGGTTAGTGATTTTTTGCTCATTGTATTCCTTCTCTGTTACTGGCACAAGGTAGCTGCAATAAAATAATAACTAATGTTTATAGAATTCTTACATTGTGCTAGGTAATGCCTTACACTTTATATGAAATAATCTGATTGAATCTTAACAACAATTCCATGACATAGGTCCTGTTAAGCCATTATGGACGTGGAAACTGAATCATATAGCAGTAAAACAATGTGCCTAAGGTCAAACAGATCATAAATGGCTTTGTCAAGATGCCTTTGTTGTGGATACTACAGAGGTTTACAACTCTCTGGTGACAAGGGAAGTTCCATGTCACATGCATGGAAAATTTTTATGTCAGCATTGAGTAAACCATTCAATAAAATATGTCTAAGAAAGGGAAATTGGAGGTCATCAAAATAACACTTAGCATTTATGTAGCAGCACTTTTTTTTTTTCCCTGCAAGCTTCTCTAATTAAACCATTGGAAACTTTTGTAAATGAAATTAGTATAATTAATTTCAGAGAAGGTGGGGATACTGAAGACTAGATTTATAGATAAGACTTGAATTTATCTGTGACAGTGGAATGGTCCCAAAGAATTTACTTTTACATCTGGATTGGGTTTTATAACTTGGAGACAATGAGAGAGAAAGAGAGAGACAGGGACAGAGTGTATGTGTTAGTAGCTAAGACCACAGGGAAGATGTAGCCATTGCTAAAGACACCACTGGAGGCAGTGAAACAACTTTGTGGAGGGTGGGGCGAGGGAGGGTGTCCAATCTTGGCTCCCTAGTCTCCTGCCACATCCCATTATGCAAATCAGATGAAGCCAGGAGGCAGGGGAGCCTGTGAAATACAGCTTGCAGGGTCCTCCTGTGAGACAGAGCAGAGCTAGAGAAGGGGAAGCAATAGATGGGGGTGCAGACACGCAAATGACATTTGTTGGGCCAGTGATGGACGATTTCTACCTCTGTTCTCTCTCTTGTGACTACAGAAGAGAATGAACTCCTGGTTTTTGAAATTTTTCTTGGTCTTCTGAAATCTCCTCTGTTTCCTTTTTATGAAACATGAATTCTTCTTAGGAAGTCAGAGACCTCTTTGGAGGCAGGAGTCTTATCACTTGGCCATCTGCTTCAATTCTAACCTTCTTTTTTAGGGTTTTTAAATGGGGTTTCCCAAGTGGGCCCCATGCTAGAGGAATTCTATTTTGGATGAGAAAATGCCTCAAAAGAAGCTGAACCTGCCCCCACCCTGACAAATACAATCGTGAAATAGTATATCATTGATAGGAGCTCCTACTCTTGATCCAGCTTCTCTTTACACATAATGAATGAGAATTCTCCATAATTCTTCACAGTTCTAGTCTCCATTAGGTAACTGAAGAGATGTTTCCTTAGAAATATATCACTATGTAATAAGTATGATATATAAATATAATATATAAACATAATATATAATATATGTAAATATAATATATAAATATACCAATGTATATATGGTGGAGTTTTTTGCATTTTTGGAAGTGGTTTATGACTATAGTATTTTCTGTTAAGTCTCCATTGACATTTCTTGGGGAAAAGATTTAGTAACTCAGGATACCATAATAATGTTTTTTATTGTTTTGTAGGATTGGATTTGCTTTGTACACACATGTGAAGTATTTGTCTGTGCATCTGGAAACCGGATCCTTAGATGACAGTATTTAGAAAGATAATACCATCAATTCAATGAACTTTAGAATCAGTGAGCATTGTAATTTAGGTTTGTCTTATTTTCTTTACACATTCTAGCATATGTACACATACACACAAATTCATATATTACACATAGATATTTTTATTGTAACACAGAGGATCATTTAATAATTCAGATTCTAGACTTTATATGGTGTGTGCAAGAGATGGCATTTGATCTCATAATTGAACTCACCACCTTCTAGAACTCCGTGAGCCCTGACCTGAATAGCCAATTGGCACCTTTTGAACTTTAAAACAAAACGAAAACCCAGGTGAACTTCATAATGGAAAACACCATGAAGTGCTTATGTTATGAATAATAGAAATTAGCTCTTCTTGGGAAGCTAGGGCTTAGAGGAGGGAAGACGAGTACGAAACTGCTGTGTTCTAGTTTGGCTTTTGGAAGCATGAATTGTCTACATACTAGGTTTATGAGCCAAGTAACTTGATTCTTCATGAAAATTCCATTCCTCTGGATATATGCATCTGATTTTCTATTTAAATGGGAAATTTTACTTAAAATTTTAGCAAATTACTGCTTTAGTTTGGGCTAAAGAAACATGTTCTAAACTGAAATATATAATTTTTTAAAATAATTTGCAATATCTTAATTCTCTACAGTTACCCACTCTCTTTTGTGTTGTGTATTTTGTCTTCTTTTAACTTTTATTAGCAAGAAGATGGATGGCACTGTAGTGTTCATAAAATAATTCATCTGAACATTTATTTCTGGACTGGACTGAGTAATGAGGTGGGGCAAAAATACTTACCAAAGACAGTGAAACATAAAAGCACAGATCACACCGGTGTGACTGCAGTAATGGAACCATGCTGGTGTTCTAGCTTTGCATCTGGTATCAATAGACTGATTTTCCAGATCAGTAGTTCTCAAGGTATATGGTCTCTGGACCAGCAGCATCAGCATCACTGAACTTGTTGGAAATGTATGTGCTTGGGTGCCATCCCAGACCTACTGAAACGGAAATCTTCAGTGGGATACAGGGGCCAGCAATCTGTGCTTGAAGATGCCCTCCAGGTGATTCTGGAGACCTTGAATAATTGCTGTAATTTGGTATCACATTTTCGTTCAGATCACTCTGTTATAAGCCAGGTGCAACAGATGGCATAGATAGTCTAAAATACAAGATCATTAGTACTAATGATGTTGGGGTTTAATTTGTAAAAGTCCTTTCTTGTGGAGAACATTTTGCATTATGTTTTCGGCATAAGGCAGTGGTAGTACTCAAGGCAGGGGCTGACACAGGCTTTGTAAACTCTGCCATCACAGCAGGAGGACCCCAGCGATGGGAGCTAGAGGAACCAGGCAAGCACGGGAGTCCTCCTCCAGTGAAAGTGGGGCTTGCTTTCACTGGTCTAATGCTGGTAGGAGAAAAGAAGATACGAAAAAGACTTGCCCGTTGTAAAGCAATATATAAATGGGCATTCGTTCAGTCAACAAACACTTCAGTGCTCTAGGTCCTGAGGAATCAGCAATGAGGACACAAGCCCATACCTTCATTGAACTCACATTCTGGGGAGTTGCATTGTATTTAAGTATATGTTATAAATGAATCCACAAATGGATACTTACAAGTAAGCTGAGGTTAACTAGTAGAAAAAAAGACAATTCACAACAGGTCCATGCAGCAGTGACAGTTTACCTACTTAGAGCTCAGTTACATGATAGTTTCAAACACATCTAACCTGGAAATAAGAAAACAGGCTCCTGTAATCCCAAAATACATGTCAGCAGGTCCATTTACTAACCCTCATGCTTATTACTTATAGCCCTGACTCAGTTTATTTTACAGGGTTTCATCTGACTCCTCATTTTTAAATTGTCTGCATTTTCCAAGTCCAAGTCTTCTCATTGCTTCATGCCTTTACTCCTGCTCTTTTCTTTTGTGCCTCTAATGCCCTCACTTTCTCTCTTTGGATTAACAAAATTGTATATTTTCTCTAGCTCAGAACTCTCTCCTGGGACCCATTCCCAGTTTCCAGGTCTGAGCTAGCTGTCTGGTTTGCATTGGAGCCTGGAGTCCCATCACTGAGGCCAAGGGTCACATCTCCCGCAGCTGTGTGTGTCATCAGCACCTGCCTGGCTGTTGGTGACAAATACAAGGGACTCCAAAAATATTTGTTGCATTAATGAATTTAACATGGTAGACTGATATCTAATCCTACATCCCTTTAGAAATAATAGCAAATTAAAAGGGAGGTTCCTGGTGGAGATGTAGGAGAGCAGTGAGGAGGGACCCTTGACAATTTACAACAAAGGACAAAACAGAAAATCTACTTAATAAAAAAAGATCACAGAAGTACAGTGATCTGAAGAACAAAGGTTGATCACTTGATAACACAGAGAATTTGTGTGCAACTTTAAAAAGGACTAAAATATATTCAAGTACAGGGGCGCCTGGGTGGCTCAGTCAGGCAAGTGTCTGACCTTGGCTCAGGTCATGATCTCATGGGTTTGTGAGTTCGAGCCCCACATTGGGCTCTGTGCTGACAGCTCAGAGCCTGGAGCCTCCTTCAGATTCTGTGTCTCCCTTTCTCTCTGCCCCTCTCCCACTTGCACTCTGTCTCTCTCTCAAAAGTAAATAAACATTAATATATATATATACATTTTTAAGTATTTAAGGTTTACAGGAATTCTTGCCTAAGGGTATAAACCATCAACTCTCCAGGACACTTGCTCTCTGGAGTTTCCAGACACCCAAAGCTCCAGTGTCTTTTGTTTTGTTTTGTTTTTCCATTTAAAGTTTTTTTTTTAACATTTATTTATTTTTGAGAGGCAGAGAAGGAGGGGGATAAGTGCAGTGAGAGAGGGAGACAAAGAATCCGAAGCAGGCTCCAGGCTCTGAGCTGTCAACACAGAGCCCGATGTGGGGCTCGATCTCACAGACCATGAGATCACGACCTGAGCCAGTTGTATATGACTGAGCCACCCAGGTGCCCCTTGTTTTTCCATTTAGAACACTGTTTTGACTCACTATAGATTTCAAATATATTTTAAGATAATATGTATTTTACTGGTCTATCTAGAATGATTATTTTCATTAATTTTAGTTTGATAGCATCCTCTTTCTAAAGAAAATACTACACTTTATGGTTTAGCTAGAGAAAATGTACTTTCTTAGATTTTTGAGAGACACAAGTATTTTTTTCTCATATATGTAACTTTTAACCTTTTAAATCATGTAGTGTGGTCATCTTTTGTGGCTCAGAAACACTTTCTTGAAGACCCACTAATGCCCCTATGATGGAGGAAAGAAAGACTGCGTGGCTAATGCAAAGCTGTGTAGTAGAGCTCTTATTTGGGATCTAGTCCCTGGTCTGCCACAGAGTAAATGTGGGTCTCATCAAATCACAAAAATTCCCTCAGCAGCCATGTCCTTATCTGCAAAGCAGAGCCAGTACAAACCTACAGCACAGGGCTGCTTTGACAGTTAAATGGAATAGTGTGTGTGAAAAGCATTTAAAAAACAAGGATCACTTACAGGAATGGTGGGAACTTGTATCTCCAACTATCTTATATGTTAAAAGACAGGATCCTAGTAATTGCTGAAAGTTTTTACATTTTCCATTCCCACTCTCTTCCTTCCTATGATACTTCCCATGACAATTTATAAAGTCAGATGATTCTCTGTTTATATAAAATGGCCCAGGTCCAGTTATTCTCATGGGTTGGCCTGGAGCTTTCTCCAGTTGGTTTGTTATTGAGCTTAAATGGTTGGTAAATTAATTATGAATCCTAAAAAGGAAATCAGATGTCATTCGATGGGAATCAACAGCAGAAAGTAGGTCTAGACCTGGTAAGTTTAACAGTGGCTGGGATTTTTAAAGCCTGTGGAAGAGTATTTACTGCACTGGGCTTCTAACATATTCATGGACAAATTGAATGTTTATCTGTGCATCTTCTTATTTGAAATTTTTGTCTTCACACATTCTTTAGCATCCAAACATTAACATCTTTGGAGACAAAGCCCGCAGGAGCACATTTTGACACGAATAGTTAGAAAGCTGTGTTTCAGCATAAAAGTGAAGTCAGCTGTGTTTCACTTATCAAAGCAGTGAGGCTTTGCCTTTAATCCCTTTGGATTCAGGTCCCAGGGTTAGCTCGGCAGGAGTTTTCACTGCAGCCCAGATTATCTTCTTCCTGAAAAGCAACCGTATTATGAGCTCATATCACTCGTTAACACCTTAGAGGACACAAGTCATCCTCATATTTATCAAAAAGAAAAATATTCAGAAGACAGTGAGACACTTGGATTTGGAAGCTGCTTGAAGGAAAAAACCTGAAGCCTGAAAGTGCTCTTGAGGTGGGAATGCCCCTTGCTCGCTTCGGCAGCGCATATACTAACATTGGGGTGGGAAGGCCTTGAGGGGATGCCGATGTGTGGGACAGGGGAGAAGAGGCTGCTTACAACCCCAAAGTGGCAGTGAGATGGAGAGAGGAAGAATTGTGAAAGGCTAAAGACGAGTAGGATTGTGTTATAGGCAACTTTACATGCCTTTCACTTTTGCCTGGTCGTAGTGTCTTGGGTGCAACGAAATAAATGAATGTTGTCTGATGATAGTTAACAGTTCAGATTACAAATGTAGTAATTAGTTTGTATGTAGAATATTATTTTTAAGGCCAGATTTGTGATTAGTAGGTAGATGGCTGACTTATTTCTCTCATTAAAACCATCTGCTTTGGAAGGCCTTGTTCATGCTATGCTGAGGGCCTCAGTACCCCGGAAAGCATGCATGTGTATGTGTACCAGTGCTGTTTGGACCCTGAGGATGTACACAATTATCACACCATGTGAAAGCAGTTGTAGTTTCAACTTAATATTTTGTTCTTATCAATTATATTTGTCAAACCATTTAGTAGTTCTAGCGTCTCTGGTATTTGTCACATGAATACTTTTAAAAACAAGCAATTGCTTAGCATTCATGAAATCTAATGTGCTATGTACTTACACTAACAGTACTTTTTTTTCCTCTAAAACCATATAAAAACCAATACAAAATAGCACTGTGGATTATTATGTCAGCTCAGGTGCTCTAAGAAGCAGGCTCTGTGGTGGAATGAGGCCTGCAGAAGATTCACTGGCAGACAAACCTGTCAAGGATAAAGGCCAGGGGAGCAGGGACAGGTGGGAAGGGACTCTGATGGAGGTTGAGGGCCGTCGCCAGTGCAAGGAGAGGGGAAAGGAGCTCAAAGTGAATACAGCTTTGGCAAAGTCTTGGCGAGACCAATGAGGTGCCCCAGAGCGAAGGTTGCGCCTTAGAAGGGGGCCCCTCATTGGGCAGGAGTGGCCAGCTCCCTACCATGCTCAGTCATTGGCTGGGAGCAGGTGGGGAAGATGTAGCCTTGGCTGAGGTGCTGGGGCGGATCCTAGCTGGGGGCTACTTAGCTTTTCCCAGAAGCTTCTTCCTTGTAAGGAGGTCTGAGCACTCCAGGACCTAGGCTACCACAGTCCCACGGTACTGTAAGCTGTTCAACTTAGTATCAAACTTCAGAGTTGATCTTTAGAATATTCATGCATACAAATATTATCACTGGTAATTGGGGGTTGTTACAAATGCACTGGAGTGATGCAAAGTCACAGAATGTGACATGTTCTGTCACATGAAAATACAACATGAAATTGTATTTTCCCTGCAAACCTAGAGGCTAATCTTATTTTATTGGAACACTTACAACCGTTACTACATTTTAGTATTTATTTTCACCTATATCCAGGCTCTAGATCCTTGTTTCCTTTAAAAGTAGTGTTAATAGCTTTCTCTAATTCTAAATATAACACATGCTCATCTTTAAAAAAAAAAAACACCTTAAAAAAGGATATAAAAATCATTCTCAGTCCTACCATTGAAAATGAGTACACAGTTAACTTTTCATAGTGTCTCCTTTGTAATCTTTTAAAATTTGTACATCTAACACGGACTGTTAGTGGTGTATACAAATATCCACCAAATTAGGGGATGGGCTGTTTCCTTTCAGAAAACCCCAGCCCCACCCCAGGTCGTGTCACCATAGATCACCTCGAAGATGGCATTTGTGCTGGGCGTGCCCGTGGAGCATGCCGTGGCCAGTGAGACATGATGGTACTTGGAGAGTGTTCAGAGGAATTCACTTCACTGGAAGTGCTTAGCTGGAGCGGGAGTATCTGGAAACACAAAGGCAAGCTGATGATTCCCTGAAGTAATGCAGAGGTTAGAGCTCCTTCATGAGTGACTAGGCTGGCTGTTGAAGATGGGCTGTATGAGTCTAACGCCGTATGGAGCCTGAGAGGTCTGTCTACACATGAAGAAATACATTGTGCATCCCTGTGCGTGTGCGCGGGGGTGTGTGTGTGAGAGAGAAAGATAGTGTAATTAATGGAGACCATATACAGTTTTTCATTGTTTAATTTTTAATTACATTACAGCGAAATGGTATTTGCCCAAATCATTAAATTTTCCTTGAAAGCATGCTTTTAAAAGGGATACAGGATGCTTCATGATATATGTGTGCTAGCATATAATTCTCTTATCGGTGCATGCTTAAGTTTTTGTTTTATGAGCAATTTTAAAGCATGATGAACATATTTTCACTTATATATTTTTTTTTATCATATCATTGATTATTTAAAGTGAATTCCTGCAACGAGATTGCTTGTTGTAAGATCTTTAACACATACCACCTAGTTGCTTTTAAGATAGGTGTTGTTTTGCTCTCATTAGCAGTGAGTGAGATGATCTCTCAGTAAATCTACCTCATCATTGTATGCATTAAAAAAAAACCTTTCCACTTTGATATGTAAAAATATTAGATTGTTTAAACATTTTAAAAGCAGTTATATTGGTCATTTTTTCCTGTGTTTTTCTATTTAGCCTTCTGTGAGCTCCTGTTCCTGTCCTTTGCCCATTTTTCTTGTAGAAATCAACACTGTTGATACTGATTGGAAAGAGTTTTTTTATGAGTATCAACCTTTTGTATTTGTTCTTTTTCCTCTCTTACTATGCCTTCGCCTTTTCATTTTATTTGCAATACATATATTTAATGTATAGAAATTTAAAGCTTTTTTGCAGTCAGATCTTTCTCTTTTCCTTTGTGACTTTTGGATTCCCCATCCCTAAATGAAAAAAAAAAATCATTTAAGTACTTGGAATAAAATCAAGTTGGAGTCTCAAATTAAACCACATGCCAAAATTAATTCCAGCTGGAATAAAGAATTAAATATAAAAGGAGCCATAAAATTCTGTTTGCCATAGCAGGGGTTTGTTGGTCCCCCTCACTGTCCGGTTTGCTGCTGTTAAAGTAATCCTCACAGCTCACAGTGGGAAGACGATTTGAAGTGTGCCAGGTCCTTCTTTGACTAGGTTTGAACCCCTGCCCTGAGGGGTCTGCCAGCCAGAGAAGCATGTCCAGCTCCTGTTACATGATCCTGGGCTAGCGCTGGAGGAAATTGCTTCTGGAAACTTTGAAACAGTCTCTAACCCTTCTCTTGCTAGAAAAGGTGAATACATCTTTGCTATTTCAAAATATAACTTTCTTTTTTTTTTTTTTTACAATTTTTTTTTTTAATGTTTTATTTATTTCTAGGAGAGAGAGAGAGAGAGACAGCATGAGCAGGAGGAGGGTCAGAGAGAGAGGGAGTCACAGACTGAAACAGGCTCCAGGCTCTGAGCTGGCAGTCAGCACAGAGCCCGATGCGGGGCCCGAACCCACGAACCGCGAGATCATGACCCAAGCGAAAGTCGGACGCTTAACCGACTAAGCCACCCAGGCGCCCCATCAAAATATAACTTTCTTGAGGTCGTCTTTGACCCCACTCCTCCCCAACCTCCTCCCCCCACTGCCTTCCCCACATCTAGGATACAGCACGGTTCCTGTGCCTGTTGGGTCACTAGGCAGTGCCTTAAAGCCTGTAGTCTCAGTCCCCTATCATATACACAAAGCCATTCGTTCAAGAGTTCTTGAATGCAAGCTTCATGCCCACTTTCGGGTTTGGCCGCCTCCAAAGAGCAGTCTCCTTTCTCCTGGCTCTTACTGCCCTCTAGTACCAGGCCTGGACTTGAGCTTAGAGTTTGCCCTGAGACCTGAAGTGCATTACCCTTGTTGTGATCAGCCCAGTTTCCACGTGAAGTGTTAGAATATCTAGTCTTCCGTACTGCTTGAAGTGGGAAGTGTTTACCCATGTTTGTTCAGATACTTATAAAGCTAGTCACCTGATGATGATGCTTTTATGATCAGAAAATTAAAAGACCTCCATCTGCCTGGATCCACCATATTATTTATTTGTAATAAGTTACAAATATTGCTTTTATTTCCTTCAAAACATTTTTTCCCGGCATGCTCATGTACATATTTTTTAGTTTCAGTTATTTGGATTAATTTAGATTTTTCGCTTTTGGGATAGGTGAAATTAAACCCAACTTTTTAAGCTTCTTTAGTAGGACTTTTATTAGATAGGTGAACACCAAAGATTAGTATTCTTCCTCTTCTCTGTAAACTACTAAACTATCGTATCAAGGTATATAATAAGCAGTATGTATCAACGTGAACACAAAACCCATGATGACCGTTGGCACTGTAGATTTTGTGTTTGTTGTGGCGTGTCACAGGAACTAGATTATTGCATTAGTACTGTTACTTTGTTCATGAGCTCTTTGGGCAATGACAGGAATATCTTGAGAAAGGTGCTGGTTGGTATCTACTTAGCAGGTCATTCTATCCACTTGGTTAAATCTTCCTCTGCTGAAATAACCTTTTGGTGAACATTCACATGGACACAAGTACAAATATCTGTAAGCTTTTTGCCTATGCAGAGAGATCTGTCTATGTACCTCTTCCCCAGATCTCCCCCTTACCGGTTCCAAGTTCCTGATCATCCAGCCAAAGCATTAGCTATAGTCCATGAAGCAGTATAGACTCCTACTTCTGGCCATTTCTTCTAAGCAAAGTGAACAAACAGAGGCACTACCCAAAACTCTGCTCGCTGGGAGGATTTTCTTCACCACTGGCCTTCACGGATATCCTAGAAAGGGACTGTAGTATTGCAGCTGTCCACTTCCAAGTGATACCTACATACCATGCAGAATCATCTGTAAACTAGGCCTGAGTTCTCTCTTCCTCAGTCAGATGATTGAATAGAATTTCCCATGAGGCCACATGTGTGAGCTGGAAGAGAAGAGGTAATGTAGCAGGAGTGGGGGCTGTAGCACACTTCTTCATGTGACTTCAGGTCATTTTGATCCTGTATATAACACTTGCACTTGATAATGGAGTGCTGCTGTGCATCCCAAACTTTATGGCTTGGAGGGTCCAATAATGATGGGCAGCTTGGGTCACAATGATAAGTTCGTGGCCCATGGTTAACTGTCAAGTCTCTATTAAAGCCCAGTGGCAAGCTAAAAGCTATTTCTGAGGAGAGTGTTTATCTGCAGAGCTTTGCTCCAGAATCCTAAGGTTTGTGCTGTGAGTCACCCGTGGAAGCCTGCCCAAGGCTCCAAACAGCATCCTTAGCTGCCCCTGACACCACAGGCACCATTCATATGCTGGATCATGTGGCCCAGGTGGCAGAACAGTTTGCACAACAGCCTGGACTTGTCACAGAACCTTCTTTTGTCTGGACCCCCATTAAAACGATTAGCTGTTTGAATTACTCAGTAAATGGAGCAGCACATCCAGATGAAGACTACTTTGCCTCCAAAATCCAAAGAGATCTGCTAGGCATTGTACCTCTCTTTTGGTTGTAGGAGGAGCCAGATACAATTTATCCTTCACCTTAAGGGGGATATCTCTGCATGCCCCCACCACTGGAGCCCTAGAAATTTCACTGAGGAGGAAGCCTCCTGAATTTTTGTTGGATGTATTTTCTACTCCCTGACACATAAATGTGACTTACCGATAAGTCTACAGTAGTTGCTGGTAGCAAGAGTTTCTTATGTTGTTTAGAATAGTGCCCAGGCATGGTAAATGCAGAATAACTGTTACTATTATTATTTGTAAGGATTGTTGGAAAAGCTTGATGAGAGCATGCTTTCATTCAAAGAAGCATAGTCTGCACTGGAATTCCAATCTACTGAAAAGTCTCTACTTTTTAAGGGAATGCCTGTATTCCCTTAAATGCCAAGGGCACCTGGGTGGCTCAGTTGGTTGAGCGTCTGACTTCAGCTCAGGTCATAATCTCTTGGTTTGGTTCATGAAGTCAAACTCTGTATCAGGCTGTCTGTTGTCAGCATGGAGCCCTGCCTTGGATCCTCTGTCCCTCTCTCTCTACACCTCTCTGGCTCTCTCTCTCTTGTGCTCTCTCTCTCTCTCTCTCTCAAATAAAAACAATTTACAAAAAGAGAATGCATGTGCACAGTTCCAGGCAAATGTCAGTAAATACCCTGGCCCTCTCCTATTCTTTGGTACCCCATAACTTAGGGAGATTGGAACCTTCCTACACCAAGAGAACTTTTGCTTTCATCTATGTAATTTTTCCCTTTTCACTGTCTTTTCCTTTGGATTCCCAACAACCTCTGAACTATTCCCCCAGGAAGACCTTCTTTCAGAAGTTCTGCTGCTTCTGCTGCCTGCAGCCGATGAGAAGTACTATTCTTCTCTAAGAATTTTCCCTTGGAAGATCCATTTTCATCAATTTTGTCCTTTCTGTACTCAAAAGAGGGATGGGGAATGCAAATTTGGTCATTGTCTCCTGTAGATGGAGGTCTGAGAGGAGGGAAGTCTGTGATGTTTTCATGTCAATGACTTTTGCATAGTCACAAATGCTATAAAGAAGAAGCTAATAAAAGTATAACAATGATGATCACAAAATCCAAGGCTAACAAATTGCCATAAGGGGAATGCTCCGTGTTGTCATTTGTTGAATAATAAGTTAAAATCTGAAAATTCTACTCATTATTGTTTTAACAATATAAAAAGCCTTATGCACATTTTCACTTTTTTACTTGTGGATATAAGGCTTGGGAGAAAATACAGATTAAATAAAATGATTTTATTTAAAAAATTATTTTATGTCTTTTACAAACATTTTAGGGGGCCTGGATGGCTCAGTTGGTTGACCATATGACTCTTGATTTCAGCTCAGGTCATGATCCTAGAGGTGTCTGATTGAGCTCTGCATGGGCTCTGTGCTGAGTGTGGAGCCTGCTTGAAATTCTGTCTCTCTCTCTCTCTCTCTCTCTCTCTCTCTCTCTCTCTGCCTATCTCCTCTCTTTGTACACACTGTCTCTCTAAAATAAAACCCCTGAAGAAAAAACCTTTGATTACTTATGGAATGAAGATAACAGAAAAAAAAAAATCAAGATGATTTCAGAAAAAGATAATTCAATTAAAACATTCATAAGTGACATTTAAATAACATAAAAAATTTCGATTTTCGATTTTTAAATTTTCAATTTTTAAATGACAAAGTATATCATGCATATATTTGTAAAACCCCACTCCCCTCCCTGACCAGGGTGTGTGGGAACACGGGGAGATAGAAAAGCAGGGGAGCCATGTTTTAAACTTACTTTTATATTTGATGTTATCTCATCAGGACTAGTATATCAGTGGGAGTAGCTGAGTGCCGTGGGAATCCATCTAAACATGATTCTTTCCTCGTGGAGGTTATGGTCCAGTGAGGAGGCACGTATCAGCCAGCCAATTGCACTGATAGAAGTTGAATGTAAGTTTCAGTGAGTGCCACAAAGAATGTTCTATGGCAGTGCATGAGTCTATATTGGAGGGGATGGCAAGGACAGGCAAGTCTTTCCCGAGAAGGTAGCATGTATGGAGCTGAAATCTGGAGTGTGAGTGGAAGTACATTAGGCAGAAGGATTGGAAAGATTAGCTCAGCTAGAGGGAACAGGGACAGAAGGAAAGGCTGTGTGGCTGGAGTAGAAAGAGTTGGGGGCCATGGTAAGGATGCTTGACCGTATTCTAGGAAGCCACTGAAATGTTTTAAGCAAGGGGTCACAAGAATGTCACTCGAAGGAAGGGGGCAAGAGTGATGCCAGGGACATATGTTAGTGGCAGTTTTCTGAAACTCCCGTCTTGTTAAGAGCAAAACATAGTTTGAAATTCAGCACAGAAAATCCAGGTCTGTTCAAAAATGGTTTTCAAAACAGCACCCCCCCATAGATGTAGTTTTAATAATATGTATCTGAAATTTTTACAGAGATAATTGTAGATATATATGCAGTTGTGAGGAATAATACTACACAGAGATCCTGGGTACTAAAACTCAGATTCCCCGAATGGTAACAGTTTGCAAAACTGTAATGTAATCACACAATCAAGATGGTGACATTACATATAACCCATTTATTTAGATTTCCCTAGTTTTACTACTACTCCTTGAGTGTGTGTGTGTGTGTGTGTGTGTGTGTGTGTGTGTGTATTTAGTTCAATATGATTTTGTCACATGTGTAAGTCTGCATATCCACCACCATGATCAAACATTTGTGATGAGAGGAGCGCTAGGTGGCTCAGTTAAGCATCTCACTTCAGCTCAGGTCATGATCTCGCCATTCAGAGTTTAAACCCCACGTGGGGCTCTGGGTTGACAGCTTGGAGCCTGGAACTTGCTTCAGATTCTGTCTCTGTTTCTTTCTCTCTCTGCCCTTCCCCTGCTCAAGCTCACTCTCTCTCAAAAATAAATACACATTAAAAATTTTTGTTAAAAATGAGATGAGAGAAAAAGTTAACCTTCTAATTTGGAATAGTTGCTAACAAATTATAAGTGAAGTGGTCAGAGAGGATATGGAACCAATTTGCTTTCTTTTCACTAGCCAGTAATTTCCTTTACCTTTGAAATCTGGTCATTTCAAAATGTCTTTGAGAGGCAGCATTGCAGGTCCCGTTATGGAAGTGTGGTGTGGCAGGGTGCGTATGTGGAGTCGAGCTAGGCTGCCTGGGCTCAGGCTCCAGTTCTGTGCCTTTTTCTCTGTGTGGTCTCAGGCAGGTTATTTCACCTCTCTGACTCAGTTTTCTCATCTGTAAAATGAGATGATAACAGGGCCTACCTCCCAAAGCTGTTCTGAGAATAAGATAGGGCATTGTATAAGTGAGAGCTAGCCTCATTTTTACTTTAGAGTTAATTCCTTCAAGGGGCGCCTGGGTGGCTTAGTCAGTTAAGCGTCCGACTTTCGCTTAGGTCATGATCTCGCGGTTCGTGGGTTCGAGCCCCGCGTTGGGCTCTGTGCTGACTGCCAGCTCAGAGCCTGGAGCCTGTTTCAGTCTGTGACTCCCTCTCTCTCTGACCCTCCCCTGCTCACGCTGTCTCTCTCTTTCTCTGTCTCCTAGAAATAAATAAAAACATTTAAAAAAAAAAGTATATAGAGTTAATTCCTTCAAGACTATAACCTATATGGCAGCGAAGATTCCAGAAACAGATTCCGGGACTTATCTTCATTCTGTGGAAACCAAGACATTCTCGTGACAGAGGTCTGTGATAACTTCAGAGTATATTCCTTTTTTGGTAGGAATCCACACACGTTGCTATACATTTGCCTCCCAGAGATGAATTGACTATGATAAAATATGTCAATGTCAGAGCGGTGATGAAACTTTTAAAGATAACCTCTTTAACTTTTTAAATGTAAGCTGCGTGGATTAGACTTTTAAATCTTCTCTATTTCCTGAGAGACCTTATTGATTTATTGAGAGCTGATACGACATGTCTAACATAGGAGGGTTAGACTGGTTATCGGAAGAGAAGATAAAATGTTCTTTCTGACAAGAAAATGGAGATGAAATTACAAGCAATCCTTTAAGGGATATCCTTATCCTCTATAGATTCAGCGTTGAATCTCTTTTCCGGATTGTACCCAGAGAGATTTGGGAGTCATTGTTTGGATAAATAAAAAACATTCATACATTTAGGATTCTATCATCAGTTTTATTCTACTCAGGGGACACGGAAAGGTTCAAACAGAAGGGCAGGTGACCTATGCTCTCATTGTAGCGGGAGGTGCACTTATACAACAACCAGCTCTTTGAGGTTATTCTAAAACATATATATTATAATATATATATGTTATATGTTACATATATAAACCTGTTTTCCTTTAGTTACTTGCAAAAGAAAATAGGAAACTGCCTCCTATTCCAAATACCCTGGAGAAATGAAGTTTCTTTTCACATGACGCAGGTTTTCTCAGCACAGAGACAAGATTGTTTCACACACTTATTCACTGAGCAAAGAGTTATTTATCGAAGCATTATTAGGTTCTGGCCTCTATCCTAGGCCCTGGAAACATCAGTGAGCCAAGTCCCCTCCTTTGGGGAGCCGTTCTGGTGGCACAGAAAGATAATAAGGTAACAAATAATGAATGGCATGTAGTGACAAGAACTGTGGATACAGTTTACACAGGGTGAGAAGCCAGGGCAACAAGTGTTGCTCTTTCCCATGAGGAGGGAAAACTCCTTTCTTGCTGAGGAGGGGTGAAAGGGGAAGCCGGCTGCCATGCCCATCTCTGTGGGACCGCCATCCAGGCAGAAGAGACAGCAGGTGCAAATGCCCTGAAATGGGATCCTGCTTGCTGCCTGTGGGACCACAGACCACTGGTACTGGAGCCTAATGAGGAGTGAATGGGAAACATAGGAGAGATGAGTTTGGAGAGGTGGTCAAAGCCCAGCCAGTGTAAAGCTTTGTGTTTTATTCTGTGTATGAATGGAAATGAGTAGAGGCTTTCAGGACCAGCAAAGTAATATGATCTGACTTAACAGATATATAATTATGATATATACTTTGTACTTTGTGTGTTTTAAAAATGGACTTCACATATATTAAGTAAGCTGGATAACATACACTTTTAGTTAGTTGATTCATGAACGATTACAATATCTTTCCTTCTAAGAGTGATGATCCAGTGTCTTATCTTTCTGGCTCCCAGAGTATCACCACAGTCGATGTGGAACCCTTTTGAACATACTGTATTATCATATAGAAGAAATTTTGGCCAAAGTTTAAAATATGATCAAACCAATTTCCAGTTAGCTTTTAAGTCAATGAGGTTTTCCATTCTATTTTAGTACATGAGTCCAACAAAGAGTTAGCATCCTTTCTTTTAGAAGCACCCTAATATCAAAGGACTGTGAGGGCTGCAATGCCTCTTTATTTTTGCCCTTGCCAGCAAAAGTTTGAGTGATTTTTCTAAAATACTGGCAAAGTTCAAAGAGACTTCATAGTAACTCTCCACTTACTGGCGATATATATGCGTGTGCCTTTTGCACATTATAACTCCAGTCATCCCATGCTTTTCCCCTAATGACATGTTGTGTAATGAACATGTGAAAGACATTATTTGGTGCACCAGAGAAAGTCTCAATTATGTGGTAAGAATGGGGTTCAATTGTGATTTTTGTAAATGCCTCTCTTCAAATCTTCTTTATACTGCATTTAGTTTTACAACTTCTTAACCATAGGGATAAAGAGGGTAAGACCTAATTGTTTCTGGGCAACTAATAGAATGATTTATGACTTATATGTCTCAGAATACAAATGTGTTCAGTAATCCATAGAATTTTATCAGTCTATGAATCTTTAATGAGGGCAATAATTGGTTTTGCTCAAGAAGGCAAAGATTGGTTTTGTTGGGAGGGCTGGGGATAAAAAAAACAACAACAAAACAACAAAAAAACAACAACCTTACACCAGTGTTTTCTTGGCTCTCCAAAGGGTCACTGTACCTATGTAAATATTTATTAATATTTATATAATATGTCTAAATTTTGTGGGGAAGGAGGAAAAATGCCTATAAAGGCTCCTTAAAGGCACAGTAATTTTTAAAGATGTTGAGAAACACAGATTTAATCTTTGGAGATAGAGACTCAGCACCAAAATAAAATGAGGACCACCACCATGACAATATAGAGAAATTTTGAAGATAAATTCCAACTGACTGTTCTTTATGTACAATTTGTTTGTTTGCTAGCCATCAGTCTTACACTGAGTTTTCAGTACTTCAGCCTGTTTATAAGTCATGCTGGCTTCTTACATGCCAGGGTTCAGAGGCAGAGCTTTGCTTCACCCTGTCCTTTCTTCAAGGAGCAGACTGCCTTTTGGGGGAAGTGAGATAAGAAAAGTAAAGCACTTGGCATAGAACGCTCTGTAAGTGGAAGTGTAGACAGCTGTGGGATCACAAAGGAAGAAATGGTTAACTTTGCTAGAAGGTGATTGGAAAGGATTCAACAGAGAGATGTCTTTGGACCAAGGAGTTTGCAAACTTGGATGGGAAAACAATTACGTCTTTAATTTCAATTTCAAATCTGTCTGAAATTTACTGTTTCCTTCAATTATGATGTGGCAAACTACAGAATTAGCAGTATCTGGACTTTGTCACCAAATGAAATCATAAACATTTCCACAGCACATTATAGTTGTTGTAAGTATCTTGCCATATCATTTATGGCCACCAGTACATTGAAATTGCAGTAGTTGCTAGACTTACCTCTAGATCTTGTTATTTAAGGTGTTAATATGTAAATCTCACATTTAACTATATAAATATTCCAAACATTGTTGGACAAGAGGCACCACAAAGTTGAAAGGAAAATGGCACCATGGGATGCATATATAAGACATAAAAGATGTGTAGTCATAATAAAATTATGGGTCCTGCAGCAAATTCATAGAATTAAGAAGAAAATTCATGGCTTATCAAAGAGGGGCTATGGCAAGACGGGTTATAGAAGAAGATACTGATATACCCAATGCAAATATAAGAATGCCTCTCAGGCCCTCAGGGAATTATGTATTTAAAAAAAATTGCTTACCATTTTTGGCAAAGTGCCAAAAACTAGGAGTGAAAATGTAAAATGTGAAGGACGTGGGAAAATGGACCATTTTATGATGTTGGTACAAAGTGGTAAAGCTACCAATTTGGTGGTAGCTTTCAGTTTTTATAAATGCTTATGACTACTGACCCAGAATCCCATCTTCAGAAATCCCTCCTACAAAAATATGCCCGTAGATATATGTACAAGAATGTTTGGCAAAGTAGCGCTTTCATTGTGAAAAATTAGAAGTGACTTAAATGTCCATTCGTGGAGAAGTTTATTGAATGTATGACCAAATTCTTATAGTGGTGTGATAGGCAGCTGTAGGTATAGCTATGTCTGTGGACATGGAAAGTCCTCTAAGACATACTGCTCTGTGAAAAGTCATAGGGAAAATATGCAGCATGGTCTTGTTGATGCAAAACACAGCAAAGCCAAAAAGCTCAACAAAATCCACAGAGCGTGGAAAATTGTCCTTCTGGACACGAGCCCAACTTTTCGTAGATGTTCCTGCTGGTGGAACGGGTGGGGGTTGCAGGATGAGTGACGAGAGATTTTGTTTTTATTCTTCTGTAATGTTTGGGCTTTTTATTCATGTATTACTGCCTGATTAAGTAAAAGGAAAAGAATTCCAGAAAATGATTGCATTTTCAATGAAAACAAAAGTATAAACTACTTGGGAATAAACCTGCCAGGAAATGTGCTGGACTTGTGGAAACAGAACTATTAAATTTTATTGAGATATATAAAAGAAAGCCCCCCAAAATGGAAAAATGCTCCATGTTCTTGAACTCGATGAGGCAGCATAAGTTTATAGGTTTTAGTGCAAATCTAGTCAAAGCCCATGGGAAATTAAACTTGATAAAAAGATCTTAAAGTCCTTCTGCAAGATAAAAAAAAATACATAGGCAAGAATAGCTAAGAAAATCTTGAAAAAGAATAATGACAGTGTGCCTGTGCAGCCAGATACTGAAGGGTATTAAAAAAAAAAAAAAAAGGAAATAGTGAGCACTTGGCCCATGATTAAACACGAAGACCCATTTAGCAGAATGGAAAGCCAGAAATTATTTGGCTATCCACTACAACCTCTTGAACATTGACTGGCATCTGTCTACTGGAGACTCGAGTCAGCCTTCCTAGTTCTTCATTATCGCTGAAAACAGGCCCAAATCATCCCTGACTCCTTTGTTACTTTTCACACCACCTTATACCAACTCAGTGGTTGGTACTCTGTTGGTCAGCTATGGAAGGCAGAGGATGGCCATTTGATGGGGTTTACCTGGCAAAGTGATTTTTTTTTAAGTTTGTTTATTTTTGAGACAGAGACAGCATGAGTGGGGGAAGGGCATACAGAGAGAGAGAGAGAGAGAGAGAGAGAGAGAGAATCCCAAGCAGGCTCTGCACTGTCAGTACAGAGCCTGATGTGGGGCTCAAACCCATGAAACATGAAATCATGACCTGAGCTGAAACCAAGACTTGGATGCTCAGTAGATTGAGCCACCCAGGCACCCCTCCTGCCAAAGTGATTTTTAAGGTCAAAAGTCTTGCTACTGTCATTCCCTTGGGGAGGGTGATCTAGGCATCTGCCTGGGGTAGGGGTCATTTACACAGGGATTGAGGAGGGTCAATTCGAAATATTATTTTACCTTCTAAGAAAAATGAGTTTTGAAACAATGTTTCTAAGTAGGAAACTTAGAGGTTTTCTCATATATGATGAGTAAAAAAAAGTTTTAGTGAATTGTTGAGAGGTACTTGCTGTATAAATCATCAAGGAAAAACAAAATAAGCCAAGTTCAAAGAATATGCTACTCAATATCAAAATTTAATCTCAGAGAAAGTAATTATGTTAGAGGCTGTAGCATAAATTGGTTATGTAGATTTTGAAAACTTATCCCTCAGATGAAACTTACAAATGGTAGGAGAAAAACTGATGATATTTGCCTTGCCTGATTATAAACATAAGGCTGTGTCTTAGTTCAGGCTGCTATAACAGAATACCACAGACTGGGTGGCTTATAAACAACAGAAATTTACTTCTCACTGTTCTGGAGGTTACAAGCCTGAGATCATGGTGACAGCATGGTCAAGTTCTGGTGAGGATCTTTAGGGTTACAGACTGTCAGCTTTTCTTTGTAGTCTTGCATGGTGGAAAGAGCAGAGAGAGCACTTCCAGGATTTTTTTTTTTACATTAATCCCACTCATAAGGGCTCCATCCTCATGGTCAAATAACCTCCCTAAGGTCTCACTTACAGATATCATCACACTGTGGGTTAGGTTTCAACATAAGAATGTTGAGAGGGAGATAGCAATTTAGTCCATAAGAGACTAATAGGTAAATATCTTTGCTTTTTTGAAGTGATTGATCTTGGACCATTGCTCTGTGGAGTTCCCAGAGATTCTCTGGGTGGAACTTTGCCTCCATCTCTACCCAAGGAAAGCCTGCATTAGGCTGGTTTTGTTTCAGGTTTTCAATAGACTGCTGCCCGCCTTCCATGTCACTGAATTTGTTTTACCTAGACTTTTTTCATCATGAAGATGGTCAGTAGTAAGATCTACATTTTGGATGTTAATCTAAAGCAGTGGCTTTTACTTTATTGTGTGTATAGTAGTCTTCTAGGGGGATCTCTTAAAATGTACATTCTGATTTAGTAGTTCAGGAGTGGAGTTTAAAATTCGACATGTGAAAAGCTCCTAGCAAACTATGAGGCTGGTCTAAGGACCGCACTTTTGAGTAGCAAGGTCCTAAACTGAAAAGGAGCCAGGGAAGGTTAATTTGGCCTTAGAATCTAGATCAGCCCTGTCCAATTGAAATGTAGGATGAGCCCCAAATGTAATTTAAGATTTTCTAGTAGTCACATCAAAAGAGGGGAAAGGAACAGGTGAAATTATTTTAACGATTTATTTAAATCAATATATCCAAAATATTATGACTTCATCATTATAATCAACATAAGAAATTACAGAGATATTTTTACATGCTTTGTTTTTGGATTAAATATTTGATGTCTCATATATTTTATACTCAAAGCACAGCTTGATTTCTGCTGTAATACAGATATATCTCAAGTACTCAATTGCTACATGTGGCTACTGGCTAACATATGGACCATAAAAGGACAAAAGGAACCTTTCTGGCTTTTACAAATTTAGCCTAGATAAAGATTTGGACATATTGGTTTCCACTTTATGCATAAGAACTGAATGCATGCTTAATGTGTGTGTTTAAATATGTGTATATGTTACCTCACAGATTCCAAAATAAATTACTAATAAAGAGTTTGTTTTATTTTTTCTTAAATAGTTTATTGTCAAGTTGGTTTCCATATAACACCGAGTGCTCATCCCCTCAAGTGCCCTTCTCCATGCTCATCACCCCCCTTCCCCTCTCCCCTATCCCCATCAGCCCTCAGTTCTCAGCATTCAAGAGTCTCTCACGGTTTGCCTCCCTCCCTCTCACCAACTGTTTCTCCCCTTCTCCTCCCCCATGGTCCTCCATTAACTTCCTCCTGATTCACCTATATGTACAAGCATATGGTATCTGTCCTTCTCTGCCTGACTTATTTTGCTCAGCATAACACCCTCAAGTTCCATTCACATTGATACAAATGGCCAGATTTCATTCTTTCTCATTGCCATGTAGTATCCCATTGTATAGATAAACCACATTTTATTGATCCATTTGTCAGACACTTTCCATGTTTTGGCTATTGTTGAGAGTGCTGCTGTGGACATTGGGCTACATGTGCCCCTGTGCATCAGCACTCCTGGATCCCTTGGGTAAATTCCTAGGAGTGCTATTGCTGCATCATAAGGGAGTTCTATTATTAATTTTTTGAGGAACCTCTGCACTGTTTCCAGAAGGGCTGCACCAGTTTGCATTCCCACCAACAGTATAAGAGGGTGCCTGTTTCTCCCCATCCTCACCAGCATCTAGAGTCTCTTGATTTGTTCATTTTAGCCACTCTGACAGGCGTGAGGTGGTATCTCAGTGTGGTTTTGATTTGTATTTCCCCGATGATGAGGGACACTGAGCATCGTTTCACGTATCTGTTGACCATCTGGGTGTCCTCTTTGGAAAAGTGTCTGTTCATGTCTTCTGCCCATTTCTTCACTGGATTATTTGTCCTTCTGGTGTGGAGTTTGGTGAGTTCCTTATAGATACTGGATACTAGCCCTTTATCTGATATGTCATTTGCAACTATTGTTTCCCGTTCCATCAGTTGCCTGTTAGTTTTATTGATTGTTTCCTTTGCTGTGCAGAAGCTTTTTATCTTGATGAGGTCCCAAAAGTTCATTTTTGCTCTTGATTTCCTTGCCTTTGGGATGTGTCAAGTAAGAAATTGCTGGGGCTGATGTCAAGGAGGTTGTTTCCTGTTTTCTCCTGTAGGGTTTTGATGGTTTCCTGTCTCACATTTAGGTCCTTTATCCATTTTGAGTTTATTTTTGTGTACGGTGTGAGAAAGTGGTGTAGTTTCATTCTTCTGCATGTTGTTGTCCCAGCATCATCTGTTAAAGAGGCTCTCTTTTTTCTGTTGGATACTCTTCCCTGCTTTGTCAAAGATTAGTTGGCTGTACACTTTTGGGTCCAAATCTGAATTCTGTTCTCTATTCCATTGGTCTATGTGTCTGTTTTTGTGCCAATAGCATACTGTCTTGATGATTACAGCTTTGTAGTAGAGGCTAAAATCTGGGATGGTGATGCCTCCTGTTTTGGTTTTCTTCTTCAATATTACTTTGGCTATTCGGGGTCTTTTGTGGTTCCATACAAATTTTAGGATAGTTTGTTCTAGTTTTGAGAAGAATGCTGGTGCAACTTTGATTGGGATTGCATTGAATGTGTAGATTGCTTTGGGTAGTAGTCATGACATTTTAACAGTATTTATTCTTCTGATCCATGAGCATGGAATGTTTTTCCATTTCTTTGTGTCTTCAATTTCCTTCATAAGTTTTCTATAGTTTTCATCATACTGATATCTTATATCTCTGGTTAGGCTTATTCCTAGGTATTTTATGGTTTTGTGCAATTGTGAATGAGATCAGTTTCTTGATTTCTCTTTCTGTTGCTTCATTGTTGGTGTATAAAAATGCAACCGATTTCTGTACATTGATTTTATACCCTGCAACTTTGCTGAATTCATGAATCAGCTCTAGTAGGCTTCCGTGGAGTCTGTGGGATTTTCTATGTAGACTCTCACATCGTCTGTGAAAAGTGAAAGTCTGACTTCTTCTTTGCCGATTCTAATGCCTTTTATTTCCTTTTGTTGTCTGATTGCTGATGTTAGGACTTCCAGCACTATGTTAAACAACAGTGATGAGAGTGGACATCCCTTTCGTGTTCCTGATCTCAGGGGGAAAGTTCTCAGTTTTTCCCCTTTGAGGATGATGTTAGCTGCGGGCTTCTCATAGATGGCTTTTATGATGTTTAAGCAAGTTCCTTCTATCCCTACTTTCTCAAGGGTCTTTATTAAGAAGGGATGCTTTATTTTTTCAAATGCAATTTTTCTGCATCTATCGACAGGATCATATGGTTTTTATCTTTTCTTTTGTTGATGTGATGTATCACATTGATTGATTTGTGAATATTGAACCAGCCCTGTAACCCAGGAATGAATCCCACTTGATCTTGGTAAATAATTCTTTTTATGTGTTGTTGAATTCGATTTGCAAGTATCTTGTTGAGGATTTTTGCATCTGTATTCTTCAAGGATATTGGCCTATAGTTCTCTTTTTTTGCTGGGTCTCTGTCTGGCTTGGGAATCAAAGTGATGCTGCCCTTGCAGAATGAGTCCGGAAGTTTTCCTTCGATTTCTATTTTTTGGAATAGCTTGAGACGAATGGGTATTAACTTTGCTTTGCTTTAAATGTCTGGTAGAATTCCCCAGGGAAGCCATCTGGCCCAGGGCTCTTATTTGTTGGGAGATTTTTGATAACTGATTCAATTTCTTCACTAGTTATGGGTCTGTTCAGATATTCTATCTCTTCCTGTGTGAATTTTGTTAGTGAGTGTGTGTTTAGGAATTTTGGACTAAAGATTTCAAATGAGACCATACAACAATGTACATAAAATATAGATGACAGATTTTCTGATCTTGAGAGTGCAATAGGCCTTATTAACATGAATTTTTATGTTAATAAAAATTATTGAAAGAGAACAACAGATTTGGCTACATGAAAAGCTAAAATTTAATTAAATAGAAACACTGCATCCTGAATTAGAAATCAAGCAAAAAAGTTGGGAAAAATATATATTGCAGTATAGATTATATACTGCCTGCCTATAAAGAGCTACTTCTTATTTGTAAGAAAAAATGAGAGGTGTACATGGTACATAAAGACGAACAAAGGACCAATAAATTAAAAAGAAATTCAGCTTCACTATTAATAAAAAAATTAAACTTAGCAGTGAGGCTCAAATTCTTCCCATCAACTGGGCTTAAGTGGGGGGAAAATAACATGGTGATAGAGGGAAGATTAGTTCAGACTTTGGAGAGCCTTCTGACATAATGTCTCTATCAATCACTGTAAAGATGGTTAGCCCTTAGTCCAGAGTTGTTTCCAGTTCTTGAAATTTAGCTGGAGGAAGAAGATAGGTTCACAAAGTTTGGGTCCAATGACATCTATCATAATGTTATGTATAAAATTGGAAGTTACCTAAATGTTTAATAATAGTAAATTAATAAAATGTATTATGATTCATTATTAATTAGATAAATATTTATTGATATGGAAAGATGTTAACTCACAGGCTAAGTGTAAAAGCTAACTTATAAAACTGTAAGGATAATATGAGACTTTTTTGCTTATATATAAACATAAAAAATAAAAGATTTATTAAAATGTTAATACTCTATGAGTATTGATGAAATTTTTGATGATTTATTTTGTCCTCTCCTTAACTGCATTTCCTATCTTTTCTACAGTGAACATGTATTATGTAATAAAATATATCTTATAAAATATTGAAAGCCACAAGGAAATGATCATCAGATATCAAATGAAAAATGACAGCTTATAAATGCAGTGGCATGATCCTCATTTGTATTTATAAAGGCATATAGTAACAAGAGCCTAAAAGAGAAAATCAACAGTGAACATGCTGGTGTTGTTTTTTAATATATATATTTTTCTATTATTACTAAATATTCTATAATGAAAACAATTACCCATAAGCAGGTAAAAATGATATTTTGTCATTTTTAGGAGAAACACTCTTCAAGGAACATGTATTTGTGATTATGACAAAATAGTTCATTTATTCAATAAGAACTTTAGTTATTAATAATTGCTTTATACTTTCTAAAACTAATATCATAGACTTTTTGTATGTAGCCTCTACATAGTAATGGAATTTAGATTGGCTGGATTTAGCCAGTAGTAGTTTGAAGGATAGTCTTGCCAGATATAGATTTCTTGGTTGAGGTTTTTTTCTTTCAGCATTTTAAGTGTGTCATCCCAATGTCTTCTGGCCTCCTAGGTTTCTAAAGAGAAATCAGCGGTTAATCTAATTGAAGATCCCTTGAATGTGACAAGTTGCTACTCTCTTGTCACTTACAAGATTCTCTTGTTATTGGCCTTTGACAATTCATTACCTTTAGTTGTCATGTTTCCTTAGATTTCTCTGGTCTATGACATTTTTTCAGGCTTTTTTGCTTTTGTGGACTTTGATAGTTTTAATGAGTATTGGTCAGGTATTTTGTAGAATATTCCTTCAATTTGGCTTGTCATGTGTTATTCTCACGATGAGACTGGGGTTTTGCATTTCCTGGGAGGAAGACCATAGAGATAAAATATCATTTTCATCATATCAGGGGTACATACTAGCAACAGGACTTATCATCCATAATGTTAACTTTTTAATATTATAATTCTTATTGTGACATGCATCATCATCCTTACCACAGTATATAAAATATATATGTACAGTTACATGAATTCTAATAAAGAGAAGACTCATATGTACCCCTTAGCTGGCTTAAGAAACAAACAACTTGGAAATTTGCTGTTGACTTCATCTCCGTAACTGCAATCCTGAATTTTGTATTAATCATTCCCATAAATATTAACACTTACAATATATTGTTTAGAAATATATATTTATTATTCATACCAGTTTTTTGAACTTTATATAAATACATAATTTTGCCTGTATCCTGTGACTTGATTTCTTTCACTTCAACTTTAGCTTATGATATTTATCTATCTGATGACGGATATTTGGATTTACTATCTTATTCTACAATCTTGTTATGTACATTCTCTTTATCAACCTTTCTTTTTTATTTTTCCCCTTCTTTTCTTTCTTTCTATATTAGTCAAGGTCCTGGCGTGAAACTGGTGAACTCTGAAATTGGGTAATTTGAAGAGGGTTGTTAAAGCTGCTATTTACACAGGTAAAATGGGTTTACAGGGTGTAGGAAACTCACAGAAATAGTGTGGTAGCCTGGAGCTAGTAAGAACAGCAAAGTCATTGTTGGAGGCTAAAGGAGCAAGGGGAGGGTAGTAGTTTCCTAGGGTTACTCTAACAAATTACTGCAACAAATACTAATTTAACAAATTAAAGCAACAGATACTAATTCTCTCCCAGTTTTGGAGACAAGTTCAAAGTCAAGGTATTGGAAAGCCATGCTCTTTCCGATTTAGAGTAGAATCCTACCTTGCTTCTTCCTAGCTCCTAGTGGCTCTCAGTACTCATTGGGATTCCTTAGCTTGTAGCTGGATCTCTCCAGATGAACCTGCACATGCCTTGTTCTCTGTGTCTCCTCTGTGTTTCTACACCCAAAACTCCTCTTTTTTTTTTTTAATTAGGCCCACCTAATTCAGTCTGACCTCATCTTGACTTTGTTACATCTGCAAAGACCTTACTTTCAAGTAAGGTCTTATTCATGGGTACCAGAGGTTAGTACTTGAACATACCTTTTTGGGGGTCATAATTCAAATCACTACAGGGAGGGAGAAGTTATAGGAATCAGGATGAAAGGAGAGGGAGGGAGGGAAGGAGGATGGGAAGGAGGGAGGGAGAGAGAGAGAGAAAGAGATAAAGGTGAATGAATCTATAGAGATCTCCTTTCAGAAGCTGTTAGCCCCAGTGAGGATGGTGTTGGGGAATAGACACTTTCACTCTTTCTCCCCAACCCTGGTTCTCAATCACCTATTCTACCTTAAGGGCACAGAGCAAGATGGACAAAGGTAGAGATAGGATGGGGGCACAGCTGTTGAATGGATGGAGCAATTGGGTCTTCTTTTCTCATTTCATCATTCCCTCTATTATTGAAAACTTTATTCTCCCTATCTATTCATTTAGTTGTCCTTTTGCCTATTTTAATGCATATTAAACTTAAAGTTTAAAATCAGTACCTTTACCCTCCTACTGAGTAATGTAAGAACTTCACTCCCATCATTCTCTCCCAGCTTATATACTATTATTGTTCATTTGAAACAGTTAATATAATACAACTTGATGAGGAAAATGAGGCTCTGGAGGTTATGTAATCTGCCATAGGTCAAACAGTCCGCCACTGAAGAGTCTTTAGCATTATTATATGCTTGACTCTGAGAATACGAAGGTGAAATATAATCCACCCTGTAACATCTAGGAGAATACATGAAAAGATTACACTCACTGTTAAGGTTGCTCTTTAGATAACGTAGCTAAAAATATCTTGCTTTTAAAGATTTACCTTATGAGCTCTTGGAATTTCACATTTACGTTTTAGTTTTTATACACTGTGCTTTATTCAAAACATTTCCTATAGTCAAGACATTATAAAGATGATTGTATTATCTTCTGGGAAAGTGTCATGGGTAGTTCAAATCTTGATGAATTTCTTTCTTTACAAACGCAAATGATGGCAGAAAAAATATTAAAATAGGAAACTAAAATATATATCTAAACTCAAAAAGAGACCCTTCCTCTCTGTGGAACAGAAGTGAAACAGAAGTGAAAAATGGTGACTGGAGCCAAAGCCCTAAGCTTGTTTAGCATTGGTCCCAGAATGGTCTGGGGGCAGAAAGTGTGGCCAAGAGTTCAGCTTCTTCAGGAAAAGAGGATTGAAGGTCCATGCAGCCTGGAGACTCTGCGCCAGGTGACCAAAAACTAAACCAGGCTCGCTGTGGGCTTTGAGGCTAGGAATATGACATCCCAGTGTCCCCATGGGACAGGAGCCCTGAAATGCCATTATAAGTCCTAGAGGAGATTTAGCCGGCCAATGTTATTGTCTGCATAGAAAAATATCAACTAATTATGAGATGACTTCTCTGAAGTATGTAAGATTTAACACAAAAACTCAAACATTTCTCTGTAGTAATACTATACATTGAGAAAACATAAGATAAAGCAGCTAACTTTTTAATAAAATACACCTAAGAAAAGCTGTGCAAGACAGTTTCTGAGAAAAGCACACAAACTGGTCTTAAGTGATACCAGCTGAGCAAGCACGCTTGTGATATAATCAAAATGCAGCTTTAGTTTTGTCTCTCATCTTCCCTTTAAAATGCATCCAGCAAAGGAAATCTTCCCAGCACCTGGGTTGCAACTTGAGCAGCCCCCATCTTTTCTGGTTACTTGTAATAAGCCTTAGTTTCTCTTTAAGTTATACGCACAGCCTTATTTCAGTAAATAGAACCCTTGTACCCTGTCATAGCCAAAATACAGAATATAGTTTAGTGTTAAATCTCTCCCAGCTGAGGTCTGTTTGCTCTTCTTTTTCAAAATTGTAAGGATGTTAATGTTCCCCGAAATTGACCTGTAGATTCAATGCAAGCCCAATAAAAATCCCAGTGGGCTTTTTTGATGGAATTTGATGAGCTGATTCTAAAGTGTGTATAAACAGGGAGAGGACCAAGAATAACTGATGCACTTTTGAAGAAGAACCAGATCAGGGGACTTGAGCTATCAGGAAGGGCTGATAATTAAAGCATGGTAATTAAGATAGTGCCTCACTGGCATAGTGATGGACAGATCAATCAATGAAAAAGAGGAGAACACAGAAACAGACTTGTGCATGTGGACACTTGATTTATTTTACAAGTGGCACTGTAGAGCCACAGGGCAAGATGGTCTTCTTCAGTAAATGGGGCTGGAACTGGAAATTTAGAGGGAAAAAATGAAATTGAATCCCAAAAGCAGGTATACTAGATATTACCAGAATTGAATCCCTAAAAGTAGTTGTTTTAAGTGATGTAGAGAGGTATACATTTTTAAGGCTATTAGTAGATGCTACACCACACAACTCATGCTTAGATTTCAAAAGACGCATAATTCAGGCTTTGGCTGTGAGAACAGGTCCAAGAATTCTATAGCATCTTTTACTTCACAGAAGAGACTTTATCCATGTTATGGTTAACTCTTTATTTTGGGGGACTCGTTCTCACATTCCCTCAGAGAGGATCTAATGAGGTCATATCTTAATTTTATTCTTCCTACATCCCCATGTATCTGACCAGAGCCCCTAGGGGACACTGAAATAGACTTTTCTAGGGAGTGCTTTTGGATTTCTAACACAAAGGCTTGAAACAAAGGTTCTTTGCTCATTTTCTCTTTAATCTTAGCCTGTCATGAATTCTTAGGTGAACCCTGAGAACTTCTTATAGCCTTAAGGCGTGGCCTAGTATTTCAGTGGCATAAATGTGGCTAGTTTAAAAAAGACCATCTCAGGGGCACCTGGGTGGCTCAGTTGGTTAAGTGTCCAACTCTTGGTCTCAGCTCAGGTCATGATCTCATGGCTCATGAGTTTGAGCCCCACATTGCATTCTGTGTCCATAGCACAGAACCTGCTTGGAATTTTCTTTCCCTCTCTCTCTGTCCCTACCAGACTCGTCTCTCTCTCTCTCTCTCTCTCTCTCTCTCAAAATAAATAAACTTAAAAAAGTTAAAAAAAAAAAAAAGAACATCTCATAAGTTGACATGGTAACAGGGTTTAGACTCACATTTGTGTCCTGTATATGCATGTTATACCATCCTTTCCTACTTACAGAATATTTAATACATATGCCTTTTACCTCTTTAGTTAGGTTCCAAAGTGCTAAAGACAGTGATCTTGGCTTAGAGGGGCACCTCTGCTATTATTGTCATCATATTATCATGATCACAGCTGACATTTATGCTTGTTGTGTGCCAAGCCCTCTCATAGGCACTTTATATTATCCAGCTTATTCCCAGGACATCACCGTGGGGTGTATCGCTGTTAGGACCCCTCTTCTGCAGATGTAATAATTGAGGCATAGGGTATGAAGTGATTCACTGAGGATCACACAGCTAGTAAGGGGCAGAGTTCGGGACAACCACAGGGGAGTCTGGTGCTAAAGTTGTGGCTACCATATAATGCTTTTCATTATGTAGATAAGAAATTGATTACAGAAGAGAAGTTTTCAAGTTTTGAAGCACTGTGTCCATAGTAATTGGCCATGGCTAACTTAAGTAGAAAAAAAATTCTTAGAAGGATATTGGATAGTTTTAAAAATTGGCCCAAAGTCCAGGAAACTAGGAGTGTGGGCAGAAACCCAGGGAGACTGGGTCATGTTGCAGAAGTGGTCTGATATGTCTGCTGCCCCAAGGTGCCCCTCCAAACATGGAGTTCTTATATGTCTCCTTGTCCTTGCTTCACTTGCTCAAAACTTTAAGTTTTCTGGTAGAAACTTCTGTTTGGCCAAGTCTCAGACACCTGTGCGTCCTCCATCTGCCACGGGTGAGGGGAGGGGGATGTGTGGCCCCCCTTGGCTTTTGCAGTAAGGAGTAGGACTGGGCTTCCCATCAAAACCCACACACTGAAGGATGCCCCCCAGGAGGAAGTGGGGTTAGACGTTGAGCAGTCAAAAAATGACTTGACAGCTGCCCTCTTTGCTGTCGTGTGTCCATCCCACCTGCCAGCTCTGCTCACCCAGAGTGGCCCACTAGGCTCTTGCATCCCATATCCGGCTCCACACCAGCAAATAGGAAAGTTGTCTGCATCAGCCAGATTTAGGATATTAAACAATAGCCCTGTGCTGCTGCACAGGAAATAAATAATCTGCTTTGTATGCCTTTGCCAGATTGCGCTCTAATTTTTGAAGATTTCCTGAATGTTTAGAACCATTGTAACCAAATGTTCTGCTAGAACCTTGAACGTAATTATGTTCATCTTTTATTTTTCCAAACTTCTTCCTCCTTCTGGGTTCTCTAAATCTGTCAGTAGCACTGTCTTTCTACCCAGTTCTCTCTTTTCTGTTACTTTTGCCTCCAACATCCACATATTTACCAAATCTTAGCAGTTATTTATTTTTTAATGTCTAGAATTGACTGTCTATTCTGATTTTCATCCCCACCTTTTTTGCATGACTGACTTTATGTCTAATTGGATTTCGTATCTCCAGTCTTCCCTCTTCCAATCTGCCCTTCCTTCTGGCTGCCAAATTAAGTTACTCTGAAACACACCTCTGTCCACATGACTCTTTACACTATTCTTTGGCTGTAGCATCCTGAGTTTGAGTTCAGAGCACTGCATGATGTGGCCCCAGACTACACCCCAACCTAATTTTTCACTCATCACCTTCATACACTGTTCCCTCCAGCCAAGCTGTGAATGAATATTTATGTATTGACTGCTTACAGTATATAGGGCAATTGATTATCTTTGGCTGTATAGATTTTTATCACAAAAATCCTATGTGAATTGGTTTTCTTCTTTCCATTTTTCAAATGAAAGGAAAGAGAATTGACATTTTGGGCTTTTTCCCTGGGCTGCTCTGATAGGAAGTGGTAGAACTGAGCTTCAAACTCAGTCTTTGTAGCTCAGAGGTCTTTGTTCTCTCCAGTACATTCTACTACCTCTTTGCACTTACTTTTCAGTATCCTTGTCTGGAATTCCCTTTCCTTTTTTTTCCTATGTGACTAAAATTTCCCTGTGCAACATAGGAAACAGTGATTTAAATTTTTTTAAGGTTCACTTATTTATTTTGAAAGAGAGGGTGTGTGAGCTGGAGAGGAGCAGAGAGAGAGGGAGAATCCCAAGTAGGCTCCCTGCTGTCAATTCAGAGCCAGATGCAGGTCTCAAACCCATGAAACTGTAAAATCATGACCTGGGCCAAAATCAAGAGTCAGATGCTTAACCAACTGAGCCACCCAGGTGTCCCAAAAATGGTGATTTTATTTTTTATAATTTTTTTAAATGTTTGTTTATTTTTGAGAGACAGAGTGCAAGCCGGGGAGGGGCAGAAAGAGCAGGAGACACAGAAACTAAAGCAGGCTCTAAGCTGTTAGCACAGAGCTTGACCTGGGACTTGAACTCATGAACCGTGAGATCATGACCTGAGCTGAGGTCAGAAACTCAACCAACTGAGCCACCCAGGTGTCCCTCAAAAATGGTGATTTTAAAGGATCTTTGTTGATTATCATTGTCACTATGTAAGGGCAGCTTTTTTCTGTTAGCCATTCACTACTACCTTTCACTGTTTGCTACTAAGAAATAAGCCCAGTGAGAGTTATCAGTGATACTGAGATGAGATGAAATAAAAAAGAACTTTCTCTTTCTTGTTTGTCATATGAAGACCTGGATGACATCAGGATAGCCAAGTGGAGCTAGACTCAGGGAAGGGAGGGCTGAGGCCTCTGGAAGATTCTGGCGTGTAATTCAGGTTGTGGGAGGTTACACATTCATCCTGAGGAAGAAGAGAGGCCAAGAGGTCAGCCAACCAAGGGAACTAAAAACAAGGCAGGGGCAGAGGCTCAAGGAAAATGCCAGAGATCCATGCAGCTTGGGCCCCAAGCTGGCTCAGTCCTAGGGAGTAGGCCAGGGAACAGCTACAGAACATTGTAGTAGTGGAAAGGAGTGTGGTCTTGAACCCGTCCTTTTTTGCCCAGGGACAGAAAGGCTCCCAGAGTATGGGTGGGCCCAGCAGGGAAGCAATTAGACACACTCGACTGGGGTGAGGGTCTGTGGTGTGCGGACTGAGAAGCCGATGACAGTATTACTTCTAAAAAGCCCTGTTTAAAAATTGGTCATGGTTCATTTAAGTACTGTGGCTTTGGGGGTTACCTCACAGCTATGTGTTTCTGCTTAGTTAAGTGGAGTCTGATGAACCAGAAATGCACTTTCTATTATATAATGGAGAGGTCTGGGGGAATGGAAATTCGGTTCCTGCTAAGTGTTAAAATGTTAAATTCTCCGAATTAACTAACCACCATGTCAGCTTCAGAGCTCCAGTTTTCGTGATAAAGGGCACCTGCTAATTGGTATTTGGCTTCTAAATAGATCAGGGATCTTAAATTCCTACTCAATGTTTTTTAGCAGCATTTGGACATAAAAGTGATCTCAGTTGATTAAATTAGTCTATCTGGAAGAAATGCAGCTTTTACTTAGCTTAGGAATTTTGGACAGATAAGAATCCTCCAAAGGCCACTTGAGGGACTAGAGATAATGGGGGGGGCTGGGGGGGGAAGGGGGGCTGCTATCTCCCAGCATTTGCATGACGCAGCCTGTCCACAAAGCGACTTTTTCCTCTGATGGTGCTTTTGAAAAAGTAGTTTGTCCTTCCATTCAGCTGTGACTTTGGGATGACTTTGATGGTAAATCTCTTCGCTAACGGGGTAGACCCCAACAGGCCCTGTTACACAGCCCTGGTGAGTAATTTCTGTCACATTATTTGGCTGTGATCCCTCAGCCCAGAGATCCTGTTTATCTGCTTCTGTCAAGGTGTGCTTATCAGGAATCTTGCTTTCTGCGGCTTGACTTCTCACTTGCTTGGAAAAGATGTTAATTAAAAAAGAAATAGAGCTGCCAAAAGTGAATTATTGAGTTCCATGGTTATCTTTGGACTCTGTACCTATTGTTGATGTCATTATCAGGGGGAGAGGAGGGCTCCAGCCGCCATTCATTACCTGGTGGGGAAGTAGGCAGTATTTGCAGATAACGCAGTCCTGAATCTTAAACAAGACAGACTCAAACAAAAGATTACCTTCCAGTTTTGTGTTGGACCTTTCATTTGTGGTAAAGGCTTAGTTAGACAGGTACACCTAACGAATTTTCTGAGAGCCTCTGAGGTTTCTGATAAGTTGCAGTTTTTAAAATTCTGGTGTCAGTGTTCATATATTTCTTCACAGTGGGCTTTTGTGCTGTTTATCGTGAAGTTCAGGAGATTCTAGGTTGATGTGGTAATTCAGCTTAATGTCTGCATGATTCATTTTCTCAGAAGAAAATTCATTTTCATTGTTTAGAGCTGTAGTGTACTTTCATCTTCATTTTCTTGTTCTTGCATATTTTTTTTCCTTCCACCCACTGTAAATTTTCATTTTTCCAAGATGTATTTTCCCAGTTTTCTAAGCTCCCTATAATCATTGTATAAAGACAAGTGAACTTTTTTATTTTCCTTTTCACGTGGCATACACATTTGCTTGGTATGTTCACAAGTTTTTTCCTGGATTCATTTTTTAAAAAAGTTTTATTTATTATTAGAGACAGAGACAAAGTGTGAGCAGGGAAGGGGCAGAGAGAGGGAGAAACAGAATCTGAAGCAGGCTCCAGGCTCTCAGCTTCAGCACAGAGATTGATGCAGGGCTCAAACTCACGAACCGTGAGATCATGACCTGAGCCGAAGTTGGATGCTCAACCAACTGAGCTACCCAGGCGCCCTGGATTCATTTTTATTATCATTCACATTTACCTCAGTGACTTACTTCTCCTTATACCCTGAATTGTAGTTGTTTAGGATCTGATTGACTTTTCTTGAATTCTTTGATTCTTGAAGTTTCTTGCTTCTATCTGCTATTTCCGAAGCAGGCCCAACTGCTATTTCTTGTCAATGGACTTTTTTACACTTGAATGCTGTTTACTCATTTACTAAGTAGTAATTCAACAAGTATTTGGTTAGCTCCTACTGTGTGAATCTTAAGAGTAATAATATATCAAAACTGATTTGAACATAGTTTTTAAATGCCAGCAAGCTTGAAGAAGCAAAGTATGATGCTCTAAGACCCTGTTGCTCAAAATGAAATGTGGTCCCTGGAGCGCCAGCATTGGCATCACCTGGGTGCCTGTGAGAAATGTCAGGTCTCAGTCCACCCCTCCCCCCTCAAGATTTCCTGCACCAGAATCTGCCTTTAACCAAGATACTCAGGTAATTGCTATACATTTTAAATTTTAAGAAAGTTGTGCAGATGTGTATAAAATATTAAAGATGCATCTGTAGTTTTTAATTATTTTCAAGTGATTGTTAAAGTGTACAAATACAGATTGCAGAATGAGTTGTAATTCCGTGATGGAAGGAGGCTCCAATGGGTTCTCAGCCTTCAAAATTTGAGTGACATATTGCAGGGGCTTTTGGACCAAGCTCACTTTTTTGATCTGTTGGTAGTTCAAATCATTTTGAACCCCTCGAACACCTCTGTGTGTGATATAGGAAGGAATGAGACAGTTTCTGGTTTCACAGAACCTACATTTTAGTAGAAGATTACAAGTATCCAATTATTAAAATTATTTTGAGGGCATACAAAGTAGTAAAGTATTGGTGCTTGCTAATGAACCTTGAAAACATGCACAGTGAAAGGAGACTACATGTTAGACAATTCTATTCATATGAAAAGTCCAGAATTGGGAAATCTAAAGAGACAGAAAGTAGTTTAGTGTAAGCTTAGGGCTGGGGTGGGGAGGCTGGAGGATAGGCCTGTGACAGTTAAAGGGGACAGGCTTTTCTTTTTTTTCCCCGGAGGTGATTAAAATGTTCTTAAGTTGGGGCGCCTGGGTGGCTCAGTTGGTTAAGCATCCGACTTCAGCTCAGGTCATGATCTCAAGGTTCGTGGGTTTGAGCCCCGCGTTGGGCTCTGTGCTGACAGCTAGCTCAGAGCCTGGAACCTGTTTCAGATTCTGTGTCTCCCTCTCTCTCCGACCCTCCCCTGCTCACGCTCTCTCTCTCTTTCTCTCTCTCTCTCTCTCTCTCAGAAATAAATAAAACATTAAAAAATGTTTTTTTAAATGTTCTAAAGTTGACTGTGGTGATGGTTGCACATATATCTTTGAATATACCAAAAACCACTGAACTGTTTACTCTAAGTGGGAGAATTTTATGGTTTGTGAATTGTATCTCAATAAAGCTGTTAACAATTATCATGGACAAGACTATGGAGTAGGAGCCTTGGATGCTGTGAACAGGTATAGTGGGGACTTCAGGCCTGGACACAAGAGGCTTCTTTGATTGAGTGTCCCTTTAGCTGAGCTTTGATGAATGAGTAGAAATCACCTGGACAAGGGCACGAGACAGGCAGAACACTCCAGGCAGAGGCATTCCCAATGCCTGAGGCCTGTGCAGAAAGGCACAGGAAATAGATGAGAACCTGCAAAGTGTGATGGAGCCCAGGAGCTGAGGGGAGAGAAGTGTCATGAGCGAGGCTGGAAGATGGTAGGCCCTAGGTGATGAGAGGCCCATAGGATGTAAAGGACTTTGGTCTTTACATTAAAACAATAGTTACTGAAGAGGTTTAATAAGGAACGGGTGTGATGTTGGTGTTGTTGTTAAGATCCTTTTTGCTATTGGGTGGAGAATTGGTTGGATGAGGAGACTGGGAGACCGCTGGAGATTAGTAGTTTAGAGTTTGGATGGATGTGGTCATAGCAGAGAATGAGAATGAGTACTGGATGTTTCAGGATAAGTTTTGAGTATAGCGTCAATGGAACTTACTGGCAGAGTGGGAGGCTAGGCAAAGGAAGGGTGGATTGAGGATGACTGTTAGGTTTTATACATCTTGATGGGTTCAGTGTTGGAACATACTGAGTTTGAGGAACCTGTGGTCACTCAAAAGGAGACGTTGAAGAGTTGGATCTAAAGGACTGGGGCTTAGGACGCCTGGGTGGCTCAGTCGGTGAAGCATCTGACTTTGGTTCAAATCATCATCTCACAGTTCTTGAGTTTGAGCCCTGCATCTGGCTCTCTGCTGTCCGTGCAGAGCCTCCTTCAAATCCTCTGTCTCCCTCTCTCTCGACCCCTTCCCTGATCACTTGCTCTCTCTCAGAAATAAATATCTTTTATTTATTTATTTATTTTATTTATTTATTTTTTATTTATTTCTAGGAGAGAGAGAGACAGCGTGAGCAGGGGAGGGTCAGAGAGAGAGGGAGTCACAGACTGAAACAGGCTCCGGGCTCTGAGCTGGCAGTCAGCCCAGAGCCCGACGCGGGGCTCGAACCCACGAACCGCGAGATCATGACCTAAGCGAAAGTCGGACGCTTAACCGACTAAGCCACCCAGGCGCCCCAATAAATATCTTTTAAAAAATAAAAAAATAAAGGACTGGAGCTCAAATGAGTGTTCCAAGCAGATGATAAAATTGAAAGGCCGTCAGCATATGGGTGATAATTGAGGTCATGGGCAGAGATGAAGTCACTGAAGCAGAGAATATTGTGTGAGGAGAGAAGACATTTCAAGACCAAACCTCTGACGACCTCCAGCATTTAAAGGCTGAAGAGGATGAGTCCACTTAGGAGACTGAGAAGGGGTACTTAGAGAAATAGGAGGAAACCCAAGTTCATTGACATCAGGACAAGAGAATGTATCATGAAATGGTGAACTTTGTTGATTGATGCTCAGAGGTTACATAAAACAAGAATGGATGTTGGGTTTAGCAACATAGAGATTATTTGTGATTTCAGCAAAAGCTATTTCAGCAAAAGTTATAATATCTGGTGGTATTCCAGATTGGAGCAGATTAAGGAGGGAATGAGAAGTAAGGAAACAAAAAGAGAGAGTATGGAAACCCTTTTTAGCTGTTTGCCTTCAATGAGGCAGAGAGAGAAAAGACTGTGGCTAGAAGTTAAATGGGTTCAAGGTAGCATTTTAAAGGCTTTAAGCATGTTTAAACACAGATGACAGGGATCTAGTAGAAAGGAAGCATTCTTAGAAGGGAAAAAATTGATGCTTTAATAAAGTATTTTAATGCTCAATCAGATGTTTCATATTCTGTGAATATTTCCTGAGTTTTCACTTTGTGCCAAGCATTATACTAGAACTTGGGTTATAGCAGTGAAAACCAGTTTCTGCCCACATATGACTTCCATGATGACATTCAGGTACCTAAAGTTCCTTAAGACCAGGTTCTGGGTCTTCTTTACTCTGTTTGGCCAGCATCTAAGTAATGCCTGTCATGCCAGTGATCTCAGTAAAAGTTCGCTGAATTATGTTAATTGAACCCACTATCTATAGGTGCGATTTGGGGGTTATTTTTCCAATGATGGTGTTATACGTCTTATACTTAGTAGTAATTACCAAACACTGGTAGGCATTGGTAAAGGACTGGCTTGGTTTAGTAAGTACCTACTATCTGTTAATTTTGAAAGAATCATCTTGCCTCCACATCTACTGACCCACTAGAATGCCTCACAAAGGACTCCTTTCTGTCCCTCCCTTCTCCTCTCCATCTTGTCCTTCATCTCACTGAATCTACCTCTAAATACATGTCCAGTCTGGCCTGTACACTCAGACCTCACAGCTATTGGTTTAAGCCTTCACTATTTCTTACCTGTGTTAACCTAATTAAGGATCTCATAACTCATCTGATTTACTCCATTGCAAGTCATCATTCCGTACTACTGCCAAGAGAGTGTTCTTCAGTGCAAAGCAGATGTCACTTCCAGTTTAAAACACTTGAGGATATATTCAGTCTTTTGTCATGTCATGTCCTTCTCTTGTCTTTATAGATCCAGCCTCCCTTCCCTACACTACACTCCCTCCCTCTACACTCATGAGTCCACATCCACCCATACAGAAATGCTCGTCCACTCATGCGCTCTCCTGTGGCGTTGCTGGTCTGTTTTGTTTTGTTCTAGTTCTAGGACTTAGTCCAAGCATTACCCCACTTCCTCTCCTGGAAACCTTTCTTTCTATGGTACTTCTACAGTGCCTGCATGTACTTCCTAATGGCATCCTACACTTTTTAAAGAGATTTTTGAAAAATGTTTACTTATTTTTGACAGAGAAATAGAGCGTGAGCAGGAGAGGGGCAGAGAGAGGGAGACACGGAATCCAAAGCAGGCTCCAGGCCCTGAGCTGTCCACACAGAGCCTGATGCGGGGCTTGAACTCAAAGACCACGAGATCTTGACCTGAGCCGAAGTTAGATGCTTAACCAACCGAGCCACCCAGGCATCCCACATCCTGCACTTTTTATATAATCATCACTTCTCAGTTTCCCATGTAATACAGATTTTGCTTGAGTTCTTCATAAATCTTGATTGAATGATTCAATATTCAAGCAGATGAAAAACCTACTTATGATGATTTAGGTCTAGAAACTTACTCTGTCCTTGTAAACACAAAATAATTTTTGCACTGATTTAACATGCCCTGAATTACTACTCAGAAATACAACTACCAAATAAATCAAGGGAAGATTATACGTTGTTGTATTTATAACTTACCATTTTGCAAAATACATCACTGATGGCTGCATTGCCTGATTCAGTGCAGGAAGCCTGCATCAGTCTGCATTTCTAGCTGATGAGGGGACACTGACTTTGTGGGAGTGTGTATATATGTGGATGTATACTTGCTTAGTCCTTATGTTTTTTTGTCAGTTTATATCTTTCATTTAATTAAAAAAATAGGCAGACACAGATGAACCTTGAAATGATTTCCTCCTTGCCTATTCCTCCACTTATCTACTATTGCTTTTATTTTATTTATTTATTTATTTAAAATTTTTTAATGTTTGTTTATTTTTGAGAGAGAGAGGCAGAGTGCAAGTGGGGGAGGGACAGAGAGAGGGAGACACAGAATTCAAAGTAGGCGCTAGCACAGAGCCCGACACAGGGCTCAAACCCATGAACCGTGAAATCATGACCTGAGCTGAAGTTGGACGCTTAACTGACGAGCCATCTGGGTGTCCCTCTACTATTGTTTTGATTACTCAAATATTATTACAATTGTGCCCTGTTTGAGAGAGACAGAGAAAGAGAAAGAGGGAGAGAGAGAGAAGTCACCTGGAAAATTGTCATTTCAAAGCTCTTAAAGAGCTGCTGGAACAAAAATCCACAAAACAGAGCAAGTTAACAGTTATTTGCATGTTTATAAACTGAGACATAAGGTCAAACACCCTATTTTCATTCCAAGTCACCTACTTATGTCATTGATGATGGTTTTTGTTCTACAGCCAATAGATTCATGCCCGTGTGATTTTAATTTATTTACAGAGGCATTTATTCTTTTTAACAAATTCTCTATTTTTTTTATTTTAAAATGTTAAATATGAAGCATTTATGGGCAGCCTTCATGTTGATTCTCTGTGTATGTATCTTTTGCCCTTGCTTCAAATTACGAAATATGTATAAAAACATATTGAATGGTGTCTTATTTCTCATAATTCTAAACTTGTTTATTACAAATATGTGCAAATATTTTCCTCATTTTGTTACCTGGTGTAGTCGTATCTGAATCGTTATGTATTGAAATACATGCTATTTTATTACAAATCACTTTCCTTTTATTTGTTCCTTTCAACTCACAGCTAGGAGATGATACTGATTTTATAAAGGATAGAAAAGTGTAGATAATACAAATGTTTAACGTACAAAGAGGGCGTGGATTTGAAAGGGGAGAACAACTAGCGTTTAGTGTCAACTTCCTAGAGCAAATACATGAGCTTGTATTTTGTTACATTAATTTTCCTAAAATACATTTTTAAAAGCTTTTTAAAATTCCGGTTCATTAATATACAGTATATTGGTTTCAGATGTACATATAGTGATTCGATACCTACATATAATACCCAGTGATCGTATTTTTAATAAATACTTTTTAAGCCACTTGGAGAGATTTTCTTGTTTTCTCTGCAGGGGTATGATAAGCCTCCTCTTGTAAATGGTGAAAGAGGAACATGGAAGCTCAGTGACTAGATTAAAGGTACCTAACTCCGGCCAGGGGGGACTGGACAGCAGGCTTTAGCCAGTCTAAAAGGAGTGTCCTGTCCTTACCCAGGCACTGGTCTGGGCACTGAGACACCTGTGTTTGGTCACTGATACATCAGGCCCATCTACCTAACTTTGAGCACATTCTTAGAGTTTTCTGATCCATGTTTTCTGCATACATAAAATAAAAGGAATGGATTTAATTAATTAGATGTTTTTCACAATTGTTCCAATAACTGTCCCTGCAAGAACACCATGCAATACAGGTACATTTAAAACTATCCTATAGGGGGGCACCTGGGTGGCTTAGTTGGTTAAGGGTCCGACTTTCGCTTAGGTCATGATCTCGCGGTTCGTGGGTTCAAGCCCCGCATCAGGCTCTGTGCTGACTGCCAGCTCAGAGCCTGGAGCCTATTTCAGAGTCTGTGTCTCCCTCTCTCTGACCCTCCCCTGCTCACGCTGTCTCTCTCTCTCTCTCTCTCTCCTAGAAATAAATAAAAATATTAAAACAAAAAACAAAAACAACAACAACAAAAAACTATCCTATAGGGGCGCCTGGGTGGCTCAGTCAGTTAAGCATCCGACTTCAGCTCAGGTCATGATCTCATGGTTTGTGGGTTCGAGCCCTGTGTCAGGCTGCACGCTAACAGCTTGGGGCCTGGAGCCTGCTTCAGATTCTGTGTGTGTGTCTCTCTCTCTGCTCCTCTCACTCACACTAGGTCTCTCTCTGTCTCTCAAAAATGAAGACATGTTAAAAAATTTAAAACTATCCTCTTAACTAGGAAGAATTTTAGCATCAGAAAATTTGACCATATAGTATAAATGGAACAAAATAAGAACACTTGTTCATGAAAAAGGCCACCTTCCAAACCAAGAATGGTCAAGCGCTTTTCCCTATTGGCAACTGTTCACTTTTTCTGCCCTCCACTGGTGTTTGCTGGCGGGTAAGCAACACTGAAATGGCTAGGGAAAACATTGCAAAAGAAAAGATTGGAATTGAGAAAATTCTTTATTTACTTATTTTGTTTTCTGAAAGTTGGGAAGCAGCATGTGCTTCTGTTTTTGTGGTGGACTAGAAAGAGAATTGAAAGTCTAGTTGAATATTAAGGTAGATTTTATTATTAAGAGGTATTTTTGATCCAGATCCCCCAAAGCTCAGGACATTTTTTTTTTCCAGGCCATGGTAGGCTTGTTAGACTTAACAAATAAAAATACAGGACAACACCTAGTTAAGTTTGAATTTTAGGTAAACAACAAATAGTTATTTTAGTGTAAGTATGTTCCAAATAATTACATGAAATGATCTGATTTCTGAGACCATTAATGTGATCAGGCCACTAATGTCTGAGGGTTTGGGGTCCAAAACTGTCAAAAGGGTTTTGCCTTGAAGCAGCTTATAGGGACCACAGTTGCTTTGGGAGAGTTAATTTAAACAACTGTTGAGTAAGAACAAAGTGCTTTGGCTTAAATATAAATAGCTGTTGAATTTGGCCCAGAAATTCTGGTAAGGGTTAGCAATCCTGAACATTAAACTGTCAAAAATCTGCTCACAGTTATACCTGAAGTGTACAGTGTAGACTTGAAAGAATGACTGAGGCCTCCTGTCACCCCTGACTAGCCCCACACTCAGGACTGCCCTGAGCGGGTGAGGGTTGGGGTGGTCTTCATGTGGTTTTGGCTGTGTGAATCCCATTTGTATGGCTCCTAACAGAGGACGACCCCAACGTGAGCGTGCTCATGTAAATATTGCAATGAAACAGTGCTGTTTTGCATCTGTGATCCATGCAGCTGGGGTGCCTGTAAGGGGCCCGGGAGAAGTGATGGGGACAGATGGAGTTGGCGTTTGACAGAGAAGGAGCAATTCGAGTTAGCTTTGGCCTTGGAGTGTAAAAACATCTGGGAAATAAAATGAGTGAAGCTGACTGGAAATGTGAGCCTTTGCCAAGACTGTGTAAGAAAGGTGCCGTGAGGAACTAGAGCAGACACTCCTTCCCTCGGCCCCCAGCCTCAAGAGTTGGAAAACAATGGAGACATCATATCTTTGCACATGGGTAAATTTATAATTTATAATTATAAACATTACGTTTGGCTTTCCCCAGGTGCCCTTCTGTGGTAATAAGCTGGCTGCTCAGGAGAGTGGGTGGAGCTACTGTGCCCTTTGAGTGGGTGTGGACAGGCAGATCATTAACCTCCTTCTCGAATCTTGAGGTGTCAGAACAGTCCCCTCCAGAGGCAGTGACAAGGGGGAACTTCAGGGATCAGATGGCAGAAACAGGAAACAATAGTGAGAAGATTCAGAGAGTGTGGAAACTTAAAAGCGAAGGGAGGCTCATTCCTCACTGCATGGGGACTAGCCCCAGAGGCCTGAAGGAAAAGGAAGGATGTTGGGTGAACACAGCGTCCCTGGCCCAGTCAGCTGCTAACGACCAGCTGTGGTGGGGGGGGGGGTACTGTGAGGTCAGCCATGTCTCTCTGGCTCCTTCCAGGCCTCTTCTCCCAGCAGGAAATAGAAGACTGAGCAGTGTACAGCGTGCTTCCTCTTCCCCATAGCTATAGTCCACCTGTGTCCCTGCTGTGGATCTTCCTTCCAGGCTGTTCTCTGAGTTCATGTTGCTCCTTTTCTCTGGCATCTCTTATCCTCCTCTGCCCTGTGGGTGCTCCCCAAACTCTTATGACTCTCCTCCAACTCGTTCTTCTGTGTCTGTCTCATTTCTGCAGTACCAGCCTTCAAACTTCCTTGAGTTTCCTGATTGGATATACTTATTAATAACAATTTTTGAGGAAGCATTTCTAATATATGCTTACTTCCTTATAAACCATATATAGGAATGATATATATATGTGTATAAATGCAAGTATATACAATGCATGAAATATTATAAATATATAAAATATTAAAATATGCATTAAAGCATATCTATAAGATGAAACTATTAAAATATAGAAATAAAAAGTGGAAGAAGTCAAAAATTATTAAAATAAATTTGTTTTCTTCCCACCACTCTGTCTCCTTGGCCAAAACTTGGAGTGCACCTGTGCCTTTTGGGGAATCCTGCTGGGCAGGGGCTGCATCTTGGCCTGAATCCAGGGTCCTAGTCATTGCCCTCACCAGAGTCCCTCACCTCCTGACTGGCTCCACCTTACTGGTATGCAGGGCCTGGAGAGACCACAGTTCTAGCTCCCAGTACTTGAAGTTAGACTCCCTGAAGAATCTCTAGCTGAACGTACCTTCTGGCTTTCCTTCAGTATCAGGAGTCAATAATAAATATTGGAATAATCTCATAGTGCCTCTGGTGGCTTCTCTGAACAAGGAGACATTTTGTCAAATGTCAACTCGTTCAAGGGCAGTTCTGGGGGGTGGGTATGCTTCTAAGTGATAATGTGGTAACACCCTCAGAAATAGCAAATCTCTGGGAACTGGGAGAGGCTGTGTTTCTGAGAAACCTGAGAATATTGAAAATAAGGTGGAAGTTTTAGGAAATTCTATTGCAAATGAGTCATGGGCTCCAGTCAAATGTGTATGCAATTAATGTATAAGTCAAAACAAGTTATGAAATATTTCAGTATTTGAGAGAGAAAATTAGAAATGAATCCTGCTAAGTAATGGAAAATACCACTCAAATTACTGTCACATTCCTGAAAATACTGTTTACCTGTATGCTTTGTTTCCTCATCTGTTGATTTGTAGATAATACCAGCTTCCTTAGATCCGTTGTGGTTCTGACTAGGAATTCAATCAGTGACTTCAGTGATAATGTATTTAGCCAAAGAAAATAGCCATTTGTTAGGCAATTGAACAGCTGTTAGAGCTTGTTGGAAGACATATTATAGGGGACAAGCCTTTTGCTACACCCACATGAGCTCATTTTTGAACTGTAGACCCAACCTTCACTCTGTTAGCAGCTGTCAAGAAAAGGAAGCACTTCCACCAGTGAATTGCTGCATTCTCCAGTGGCATGACTGCCATGGAAGACTCAGATCTTTCTAAACCATTCCCTTTTACCCACGTACTCTTGGTTTCCCCTATAATCCATGACATCTCATTTAAGAAAGTAATGGGCAGGATCTCACTTCCAGTCTTTCCTTCACTTCTCTATCCTGAATACCTAAATTAATTGTTGGGTATTCATTTAAGAAAAAGGCTTACCCCCATCTTGGTAGGCATTAATGTACTTTAGAAGCATAATTTTAGGCAGAAAGTTGGGGGGGTTATAGTTGAAGGGCAATTCAGTGACGCTTAGTGATAAATTTTTGTTTTGAGTTGGAAAATAATTGTACAGAGATGCTTGTTGAATTACAGCCTAAGTTTTTGGCAAGTATCACATTTCTCTTGGCAAAAAAAAAAGATTGTTAGGAAGTATGTTTTTTGTCTTCATTCTATATTACACTTGGGGATTTTTCTGCTTTGCTTCTCTTCATTAAAAGTTCAATTTTAGAAAAGTAATGTAGAGAGCTATAAGCATTTTGTGTTTTGATTGGCCTTAAAGAAATGCTACATTCAGGCCCTGAATTAGTGGTTCGGAAATATGAGTTAATAACTGACTTAGTGTTTTGGAATCATCTTTTAAATCTATTGATATTACTCTGAATTGGAATGTACATATATATTTGTTGAACAGATATTCATTGACTGCCTCTTATCTGGCACTGCTGTAGAGGCTGAGGGTAATGGTAGTGAACAGGGCAATATACCTGCCAAATGGACCTATTGTTCGTTTTTAAGGGATGGTGAGGGGAGAGTACAAAACAGTAAATACATAAATTAATAAGACCATTTCAGATATCAAATGCAAAGAGGAAAATGGAGCAAGTGTATTAGGGTCCCAGCCAGAACAGAGAGTATACTTAAATTAAGAAAAAATTAATAATAGCTCTATTTACAAAGATATGGATGGGGCAAGGTAAGGTAACCTCATAAATTAATGTAGTATTTTGAGGCTGGTAACAGTAGCAAACCTTGAGGAGGAGGACCTACCAAGTTACCCGAAGGATAGAGAGGACCAGATGGAGAGGACTGCCATACAGGGGCTCTCAGCCAGTTCTTGGGTCTCTGCAGGGAGAGAACTGGGGAAGTAAGTTGCCAGTCTCCTAGGTTTCCCATGGGCCTAACCCAGTGCAAGTCAAGGGATAAGGGAGCTGGATGATTATTGTACAGGTCAGTCTTCTAGGGCCCAGAGCAGGGGGGAGAAAGTCAACAACGTGGACTGAGAGGGGCAGGGAGACTATTTAGCACCAAAGGGAAATGGGACATTACATGAAATATACAATGGGTGATCTAAAGTGTCATATAGTTTCTGCCACAGAGGTGCACATTCGCAGTTTCTTTGAGGTGATGAAAAATAAGTTTATAAAATATTAACTAATGATATAAGATTGGTTATAGGTGATAAAAATGTTATACACGAGAACTTATATTTGAGAACAGGTAGAGATAACTTCTACTTTGGAAGAAGAGGAAACATTTCACAGAGCGAGTGTAATTGTAATTGAGCTTAAGGAATGGATAGATTATTAATAGTTGGGAAAGAAGGAAACCTTCCAGGACTCTAAAATGTCATAGGTCAAAGTGTACAGATGGGACACATTTTAGGAACAATTTGGCTAAAGTGGTTGAATGATTCTACAGTCCTTTTTGGAATCAGAGACTTAATTAAAATAAACTTACTCTCTTCTAAACTCCCACTCAGTGTAGAAATCCCATCTGTAGGTACTAGCGAGCTTCCTTTCTTCCTGCCTCTCTTCTTTTCTCTGTCTGTTTCTCTTCCTCCTCCATCCTGACCTCTGTGCCTTTCAACGAGCCTTTATTGAGTATCCATAATTTGTGTAGTTATAAGCAATAAGACACTGGTTTGAACAAGACCATGTTCCAACCCTGTCAGGGAGTTCATTTTTAATTTCATCATTCCAGAGGGTCTCTCAGTAATTCAACAAGATCACAATATAATAACTAACACTTATTGAGCACTTTTTATATACCAGACATTGTTCTTATTCAGAAAGAATTGTTTTTCTTATGAAGAATGCGTTAAAGACTCGGGAGAAAGAATTATTGAAATGATTACACATTTTGGCCCTACAAAGGAGGGTTTGCTTGTTTTTATTTTTTCAAGAGATAAGATTTATTTTAACTTGTTCTTTTCTTTTTATTATAATTTTTTCATCATATTAATTACACTATTTAACCCCATTTCCCATTTAACCCATCCCTACCTCCCTCCTCTCTGGTAACCATCCATCAGTTCTCTATGGTTAAGAATCTGTTTCTTGGTTTTTTTCTCTTTTTTTAATCTTGTGCTCATTTTTGTTTCTTAATTTCCACATATGAGTGGAATCATATGGTATTTGTCTTTCTCTGACAAATTTATTTTGCTTAGCATTATATTCTCTAGCTCCATCCATGTTGTTGCAGATGGCAAGATTTCATTCTTTTTTATGCCTGAATAATATTCCATTATATATACATTATATATGTATTCCATTATATATATATTATACACACACACACACACACACACACATGCACACATATGCCACTTCTTTATCCATTCATCAGTCGCTGGACACTTGGGCTGCTTCCATAGTTCGGCTATTGTAAATGATCCTGCAATGAACATAGGGGTGCAAATATCCCTTTGAATTAGTGTTTTAGTATTTTTTGGGTAAATACTCAGTAGCGCCATTACTGAATTGTAGGGTAGTTTCTATTTTTAATTTTTTTCCTACTCTTTTCCACAGTGGCTATACCAGTTTGCATTCCCTAAAGGTGAGTTTGATTGTTTTCAAAGAAGCACTCATTTGCTCAGATATTGCTGCATATCAAGTGTCCATAAAATTTTAAGTTTGCATAAACTGTAGAAGAGGAAGATTTTCTTAGTGGGAGACCCATAGAGGTTGAGTTTGGGTCCAAAGTGATTTCCTTCCACTCCATGGGAACATTTCCTTTCTCTTCCTTATTTTTGGGATTCTAGGTCTCAATTCAGCAGTAAGCCAGACAGGTTAAGTCTTCTCACAGGAATAGAAGGGAATTGAGAGAGTTAGCCAGTGCGAAGAGGGGACTACCAGGGAGCCTCACCTCCAGGAGAGGCTGAAGTCTGTGATGATGGAACATTCATTCCCCTCCAGTGGACCTGCACTGGCATTTGCCGATCAGAAATCTGACTTGGTATTTTGCATTCACAGAGATGTTTCTTTAGGGGCTTGCTGTGGTTTCTGTTTATTTCTGATGCTGACAAGACAGGCTTCATGATTCGCAATTAGCTAGCATGTGTGTTAAATTTTTTAGTAGCTGAATTTTCCTTATAACTTTTAAATATTTTCTTTCCTTTTTCTTTTGGAGTTTATCTTGAGAGAGATAGACAGCAGGGGAGGGACAGAGAAAAGTGGGGACAGAAGATCCGAAGCAGGCTCTGTCCTGGCAGCAGAGAGCCTGATGTGGGGCTTGAACCCATGAACCGTGAGATTATGACCTGAACCAAAGTCAGATGGTTAACCGACTGAGTCACTCAGGCACCCCTTAAATCTCTTCTTTTTAACTTTAGAGTAGGTATGTACATCATGTACAAAAATAATGATGACCTATTTTAGGAAAAATCAATATATTTAATTTTCCTTGCTCCACATATATGAATTGTAAATTAATCTCCTATGAAAGTTCCTCCAGAACTATTAACCTTCTTGGATAGACTTTCAGTGCTAGTCTTGTTAAATTTGTTCATTAAACATAACTAAGGCGCCATCATAATATTTCCACTGGAGTAATCACTGAGTAGCAAATGAGATATTAATATGATTTTAAAATGGCACAGCAGAATGTATTTCACACATGAAAGAAGTGTTTTAGATTTGAATTTTTACCACTAACATCCTGGAGTACTTGAGAAATTACTAGTAAGATGATACCCGTATTAACTTTCTCATTTTCTAACTTGCTTTCCAAGATGAATTCCATATCACATGCCCATGGAGGGGAAAGTCAGTGTTGTGAGAACCGGAGGGACTGCTCATGAAACGGGTGGTCCGAGAGCGAGAGACAGACTGTGCTGGGGGTGGGTCAGAGCAGCTGCAAGCAGGGTCCAGTTTCAGAAACTCTAGCTTTTAGGAGAGTGGGGAGGAAAGAGGTCAGGAAGGAGGGGAAAATGCGGGATGCATGGAGACAGGTTTTGCCCTGTCCCGCCAACAGAAAGTATGGAGCTTACAGTGAAGCAGACTTTGCAAGCATTGGTACAGCCAGCCTTCTTCCAGACCCTAGAGAAAAGAAGCACTGTCCAAAAAACTTGGGGAAAAGAGACTTAAGTTTGGGTGGAGGAAGATCACACTGGCATAGTCAGGGATTATCAGAGTGTGTGCCCCTAGCATCTGAAGGAGAGTGACTAGGACCTCTTTGCTTTGGTGTGAATATGCTCTAAAGCATGCGGAAGGGCAGGACATTCCTGGGATTGACTCTTTAGGTCCCTAACTGATTGTTAATGAGCAGGAGAGAAAGGTTTTCTATGTATATTCAGCTTGAAATGTCTGCTTGGCCAGGGACTATGATAGAGTCATCTGTAGTTCAGTTACCATGTAACCTCTGCTGTACCCCACACCTGTGAAGCCTCTGAGACTTGCTTTCGGGGAAGCAGATTGGAGTTGATGTGAAAAAGAAGAGAACAAGTGGCTCTTGCAACAAGCCAATAAAAACCAGGTATGAGACATTTGTTGACCCAGAACTAAGGTAGATGTGAATCAGCTTCCTAAAGTGAGATCTGTAATCAGTGAGAAAGTTCCCATGATGGGTAAGGATGTAAAGAGCTCTCAATTCCAAGCAAAAGCCCCTTAAGCCGAGAATTTGGACATTTTAGTGTGTATCCTGTCCTCCCCCATATTGTCATAAAGGACATTTCTGCTATCACTTATTCTGTGGCTCATTCCAGACCCCAGTATGTGTGGAGCAGTCTCAGGACTGCAGAGAGCCTTGGGAGTGTGTGCATCTCCATATTTCTGACAGTATTTGGTATCCAGCTATATCCACAAGGGTAAGGGTTAGGGGACCTAGCATCTTTCTACTCTGGTGAGAGATGCAGACCCCAGGGGAGGGGAAGATTGGAGCCTGATGCTGACTATTCTTTTTCCAAGACATACACTTATGACCTAGCTTCAGAATTTGTTAGAAGAAACTTTGGTGTATGCGGTCATGTGCAATAGGCAAATTGATAATGTTGCCCAACACAACAGTGGAAGAGAAAGGAAAGTGGGCTCTGTGCTGCAAACCAGAAGAGATTCACTTGCCTCAAGTATATTTAACACATGATCCCTCTGAGAGAAAACGATGTAATTGATTTGTCAAGATTCCAGATGGTTTTCTTGGAGTAAGGGGTGATAAGATGAAAGCATCTAGTCATTAACATTCCTGGATGGGCTTGGTTCTAAGGAAAACAGTAAGGGCTGTTATTTGCACTTCTGGCCTTAACAGAGTGATTCTCCTACCATAAACAGCTATAAAAGCAGAAAGAACACTCCATACAACTCTCAGGTGTTAAAAGGCAGAGTAGGACTTTTCTAAAATAAAGAAGTAAATAGGAGCCCAAGAGAGGCAATGGTCTTGCTGAACTGAGAGGCAGTGACTGGGGCTTGGGGCTGCTACACTTTGTGGGTAAAGCACTGGAGAAGAGGAAGTTACTCAGAGGGGACCCACTATCTGAGTGGGTATTTATCCCAGGTCTGTGTCCACGACCGAGCCAAGATGGTGTGAGGTACAACAGAGCAGTTTCTGTGGGGAGGAGAGTCTACACAGAGAAACCCAAGTTCACTGAGTGCCAAGAGATAATTGGTTCCATCACAGAGTGAGGAGACCTCCCTGAACAACTTGGGCATTCTTCTGAGCTCACAGAAGGGCCACACCCTACAAGAACCATGCCCTCAAGTAATGCCATGCCCTGAGCACAAAATGCCAGCTCTTCAAAGGACAGCAACATATTTCAGGCTTGTTACTGTGTGTCATACACAATACCCAGTGTTAAAAAAACAAAAACAAAAACCAACTTACCAAGCATATGAAGAACTAGGAAAATGTGACCCAGAGAAATAGACTTCAGAATTACTCAGAGGTTAGATTTAGCAGATAAAGACTTTAAAATAGCTTCTGTAAATATGTTCAAGGACTTAAAAGAAAGGTCCTAATGACAAAACAAATGGGGAGCTCAGGGGGGAAAAAACTATAAAAATAATCTAAATAGGAACTCTAGAAACAGAATAGCTGAAAAAGAAGTCCAATCTTAAGAATAGAGAACAAAAGATTATGGGGGCACTTGGGTACCTCAGTTGGTTAAGTGTCTGACTCTTGATTTTGGCTCAGGTCATGATCCCCGGGTCATGGGATGGAGACGCACTTTGGGCTCATGCTCTGCTTAGGGTTCTCCCTTTCCCTCTGCCCCTCTCTCCTATGCAACCTCTCTCTTAATGATAAAAAAAAATAGAAAAACAAGAAAAAAATATATATATTTTTTTAAAGAAAATGAACAGAGACTCAATAATCTTTGAAACAATATAAACTGTTACACACAGAGTTGGAGTCCCTGAGGGAGGATAGAGTGAAGGGAGTAATAGAAAATATATATATTTTAAGAAATAAGGGCTAATCCCCCAGATTTGGTGAAAAATATCAATGCACATACCTAAGAACATCAGCAAATCCCACGTAGGGTAAATAAAAAGAGACATGCATTTAGACATATCATCATCAAACTGTTTAAGACTAAAGATAAAGAGGCAATTGTGAAAGTGGCCAGGGTTGAGGCACATATTATACACTGGGGGACAACAGGTCAAAAGATGAGCTATTTGGACAACAAGCATAAGAGAGGTGATGTGGCTTTGTGTTTTCAGATGAGGTAGACAAAAACTGTTAGGACAGGTAAAGGAGAACATTTCATAATGAAAAGGGGCAATTAATCATGAAGATGTAATCATCCTAATGTGCATGTATCTAATAACAGTTTCATAATACCTGAGGCAGAATCTGACAGAAGTAAAAGGAAAAGTGATAAAATACACAAGTTGGAGGTTTTAACAGCTTTACTCAGTAATTGATGGGTCCAGTAGACAAACCAAACCACACCAAACCAAACCAAACCAAACCAGCTTAAGCAACTCTTTTCTCCACTTGGCATAGTTGTTGGCATTTATAGAATCCTCTATCCAACAATTGCAGAACATACACTGATTTCAGTTACATATGGAATATTCAACATCATAGATCATATTCTGGGCAACAAAAAAGTCTCAATACATTTAGAAGATTGAAATCACAGAGACTATGTCTTCTGACCACAATGAAAGTTAGGAATTCATAATGATAGGGTTTTTAGGAGAAAAAAACAAATATTTTAAAACTAAGAAACACTTTTCAGGGTCACTTGGGTGGCTCAGTCGGTTAAGCGTCTGACTTCAGCTCAGGTCATGATCTCATGGTTAGTGGGGTCAAGCCCTGCATCGGGCTCTGTGCTGACAGCTCAGAGCCTGGAGCCTGCTTCAGGTTCTGTATCTCCCTCTCTCTCTGTCCCTCCCCTGCTCATGCTGCCTCTCTCTGTCTCTGTCTCTCTCAGAAATTAAAATAAATAAATAAATAATAAATAAATAAAACATTAAAAATTTTAAAAATCTTTAAATAAAACTAAGAAACACTTTTCTAAATACCCATGGGCTAAAGAAGAAATTGTAAAGAAAATTAGAAAATATTTTGAACTGAATGATAAATATACAGCAATGAAATTTATGGGATGCAGTTAAAACAGAGAAACAAATTATTTTGCATGCTTATAAAAGAAGAAAGGTATAAGATGGAATGAAGAAGTAAATAGAAGGAGGGAATTATAAAGAGAAGGGAGAATTTTATAAACTAGAGCATAAATTTTAAGAGATAATTACCATATGGAAACTTATTTGAAAAGATTAATAAAATTGATTAGTCCTTAGGAAGAAGAATCAAGAAAAGGAGAAAAAATTAATTATTACTAATAGAAATGAAAATAAATATCTTATTATAGATCCTTCATATGTTAAAAAAGATTATGCAGAACATCATTCAATAAATTTGATAACAACCAACTTTACAAAACGAACACAAGAAATAAAAAATTTCAGTAGCTCTGTATCTATTTAAGAAATAGAGATGGGCATGGAGGAGGGCACTTGTGGCAATGAGCACTGGGTATTATATGGAAACCAACTTGACAATAAACTATTTGTAAAAAAACAAAAACAAACAAAAACAAACAAAAAATAAACTATTTGTAAAAAAAAAAAATAGAATTTATAGGGATACCTGGGTGGTTCAGTTGGTTAAGCATCTGACTTTGGCTCAGGTCATGATCTCCGTTTGTTAGTTCGAGACTGTGCTGACAGCCTGGAGCCTGCTTCGGATTTTGTCTCTCTCTCTCTCTTTCTGCCCTTCCCCTGCTTGTGCTATGTCTGTCTGTCTGTCTCTGTCTCTCTTAAAAATGAAAGAAAAACATTAAAAAAAAAATAGAATTTATAATAACTACCCACTCCCCTACCTCCAAATAAAGTATCTCCAGGCTCAGATGGCATTATGGGTGAGTTCTATTAGACATTCAAAAGTATTAATATCAACTTCATATAAACTCAGAAAATAGGAAGTTAGAGAATGTTTTCCGACATGTAGTGTGAGTCCAGGATTATCCTGACATCAGAACCAAGACACTGGACCAAAATCAACTAATAAATAAATGAAATTATACCCAGTATCTTTCAGAACATATATATAAAACTCCTCAAAAAATATTAGAAAATCAAATCTAATGATGTGTGAAAGGGATAATAAAACCAAGTGGGATTTATCCTAGGCATGCAGGGTTGTTCAACATTTGAAAATCAGTGTAAATTAGCCACATTAACAGGGAAAACAAATTTCGATAGCCATCTCAATAAGCGCAGAAACATATCTGACAAAATTCAACACTGATTCAAGGTTTTAAAAAATTGCTGTCCACAAACTGGGCATAGGACCTAACAGGGGGCATCTACAAAGAAATTTATAGCTGACTTTATACTTAATGGTGAAAGACTGAATGCTTTCTTCCTAAGGTCAGCAAAATGGCAAGAATCCTTATTGTCACCATTCTATTCAATTTTGCACTACGAGAGTGCTTACCAGAACAGAAGTCATGAAGTAAATGAAGTCATGAACAGAAGTAAAAGACAAAATATTAGAAAGAGTGAAGTGAGTCTTTATTTGGAGGTGATATGATTATTTATGTAGCAAATACTAAGAAATCTATAATTTACTAATGAATTCCGTAAGATCCCAGGATATAAGATTAATATACAAAAACCAACAGGTTTTCTATATATTAGCAGTAAAAAATAGTAAATGAGCTTTAAAAATTTTAATTTTTAAATAATATCAAAATAATATAAAAGATGTGTGGGATCTGAACACTGAAAACTACAAAAATTTGCTGAAAGAAAATAAAACAATCTCATCATTCATATACTTAACACTTTTAAAATGTCATTTTTTTGCAAATTGACATATAGCTTTCTCACAGTCCCAGTCAACATTCTGAAATGCTTATTTGAAAAAAGTTGCGAGTGCAAACTCTGTATGTTAATACAGAAGATCTAAAATAACCAAGTATTTTAAAAAATGCTTTTTAATTTTATTTATTTTGAGAGAGAGCACAAACAGAGGAGAGGGAGAGAGAGAATTCAAAACAGGTCTGCATTGTCAGCATAGAGCCTGATGTGCGTCTCTAACTCACAAACTGTGAGATAATGACGAGCCAAAACAAAAAGTTGGACACTTAACCAACTGAGTCACCCAGGTGCCCCTAATCAAGCATTTTTGAAAAAAAAATTTTTTAAGTTTGTTTATGTCTTTTGAGAGAGAGCAAGCAAGGAGGGGAAAGGCAGAGAGAGGGGGTGAGAGAGAATCCTAAGCAGGCACTTCAGTACCAGTGCACAGCCTGATGAGGGGCTCGAGCCAAAGTTGGATGCCTAATCAATTGAGCCACCCAGGTGCTCCGCCTGAAAAACTTTTAAAGTTGAGAGACTTGTCCTAACTGATTCAAGACTTTGTATAAAGCTATGGGAATCAAGAGAGTGTAGTATTAACATAAAGACAGACAAATAAATTGGTTAAACAGAATTAGTGTGCAGAAAAAGAGCCTCATAGTTGCTTTTTGACAAAGGTACCAAGGCAGTTCAATAGTGAAAGGAAAAGTCTTTTCAATAATTTATTGTGGAATGATTGGATATCTCTAAAGGGGGAAAGCTTGACCAAAATCTCACTATACACAAGAAATTAACTTGAAATTTCTCATAGACCTAAATTTAAAAGCTGAAATACTTTAAAATTCTAGAAGAAAATATAGGAGAGTATCTTTGTACTGTTGAGTAGGAAAAGGTTTCTTGGGAGAGACACTATCTCAAACCATAAAGGAAAAAAAAAACGATAAAAATAAACTGCATAAAAATTGAAAAGTTCTACTCATCAAAAGACATCATTAAGAAAAATTTTTAAAAACAAGGTACATAGTGGGAGAATATATTTGTTATACTGCTATAATCAATAATAAAAGATCAACCAAGTCTACAAAAAAAGAGTAAGATACTTGAAATGACACTTTACAAAAAAAGATATATCGAATGTCCAATAAATCCATGAACAAGTTTTCATCATTAATCAGGGAAATAGGAATTAAAATTATAATATACTACTTTACATCCATTAGATTGGGTAAAAATTAAAAATATGAGAACATCAATGTTGATAACGGTATAGAGCAGCTAGAACTCTCACATGTTGCTGGTAAAATACTTGAGAAGTGTTTGGTAGTTTTTTTTTTCTTTTAAGTTTATTTATTTATTTTGAGAGAGAAGGAGAGAAAGAGAATACCAAGCAGCATCTGTGCTGTCAAAGTAGAGCCCGGTATGGGGCTTGAACTCATGAACTATAAGATCATGACCTGAGCTGAAATCAAGAGTTGGATGCTTAAACAACTGAGCCACCCAGACACCCCATGTCTGGTAATTTCTTATGAAGTTAAAGGCTATACCTACCTCAAGACCCTGCAATTCCATACCTAGATTTTACCCCCCAAAAAATGACAACATATGTCTACAAAGAAGACGCAAACAAGAACGTTCATAGCAACTTCATTCATAATCGCCCCAACCTGGAAACATCACAAATGTTCATGATGAATGGATAAATAAATTGTGCTATATAGATTTAATATAATACTACCCAGCAGTATAAAAGAATGATCCATTAACACATGAAACACTACGGATGAATCTCAAAGTCTTAATATTGAATGAAAGAAACCAGACAGAAAAAAATCACAATATGATTTCATTTATGTGAAATTAATGAACTAGCAAAATTAATCTATGTCAGTAGAAATTACATGGTGGCACACTGGGGTAGAGAGTGAATGAGTGGAGGAATAAGGGAACTTCCTGGGGTGATTGAAATGTTCTATAGTTTGATTTGTATGTTGGTTACATGGATAGGTTTGTATATTAAGTATTATATATACATCCAAACTCATCTAACTATATATCAACACATATTACTGAATATAAATTTAACTGCAATTAAAAAAGTGAGAGGAAAAATCTTAGGGTAAGAGAATGGACTTCTTTATTTCATTTTCTGGATCTGCATGCGTGAATGGAATGGACACAGAACAACATGGAGATAGGGGAAAGGAGGAGGTGAATGTGAGTGCAACATGACATTGGAGAGAGGGAGAGATTTCATAGCTATCGTGAATATGAAACAGGGGGAAGGAAAGATGTCTAATTTTTTTTAATATTTACTTTTGAGAGAAAGAGAATGAATGAATGAATGAGGGAGCAGGGAAGGGGCAGAGAAAGAGGGAGACACAGAATCTGAAACAGGCTCCAGGCTCTAAGCTGTCAGCACAGAGCCCAGTGCGGCACTTGAACTTACCGACTGTGAGATCATGACCCAAGCCAAAGTCAGACGCTTAACTGACTGAGTCACCCAGGTGCCCTGGAAAGAAAGCTGTCTAGGAAGAATATTTAGGGAATATTTAGGGAATATTTAGGGAGCTTTGTTTATGGGCAGCAGTGTGAAGACTCATCATCTCTTCAAGAAAACCTGAAGAGCTCCATTATCCTTGGTTCTCAGAGTAGATTTGTGTTGCTTTGCAACGTCGCCATAATGAGACAAGGCATTCATGCGGGTTTCAGAAAGCCAGGCCCCAGCATTTTCAACTCTCTTGTTTAACCACCAGACTACACAGCACTCTTAGAGGAAGCAGGTACTGAGGAGCTCAGTGTACATCTCTGGCTTCCTGCATGAGAAGGGCAGTTCTTCAGGGGTCCTTATATTCAAGGAAGTTCTTCAGGGGTCCTTACATCATCAAACCATAAGGGCCAAACTTGACAAACTAGTTAGTTGAAAGAGAAATGCTACTTGTATATTTTACAAATGAAAAATTCTGGTCATGGGCTGCTTGTACAGAGTGAAACGTTCCATGGATTTATTCTCCCTTGAACTTGTTCATGGTAGATTGGGATTCCCTCTCTATTCCTTTGTTCCCAGGGGGACCCCTAGGTTTCCCTGACTGTTGTGAAATAGCTTGGAGCTATGAAGCTTCAGCAGAACATTCTGGGCACAGCTGGAATTTACTTTGTTTACTGCTCAGTCGCTAAAGAACTGCATTAGTTATGGACGGAGTTGGGTGTCTGAATCCCTTTGCTACCAACTCCCTCTGCTGGCCTGGAATTTGCATCTTACTACTCAACCCTTTCCCCCATCTAGTATGATTGCCATCTCCTTGGAATATAAAGATAGCAACCCCAAACTAAAACAACATGTTTATGATGAAGCTCAATAAAATTTAGTGACATTATTCCCAGCTCCCATTTACCTGCCCACCTTCCTTCTGCTGTCCCCACTTTGTGACTCAGTGGTCCTTAACCACCCCACCTGCCAGTATATCATAGTAGGGCTCAGCGAGAAGGCATGTCTAAAAAACTGTGAGGTTTTTTCTCCCTAAAAGCAGAGTACTTTAAAATGTACTTTTAGAAAATATTTCTAACTATTAACAGATTTGCGCTCACTGGCTTTCATATTTCTTGGCAGATTTTAATGGTAAAATCTTGCCTGCCATCTGATTTGAGGGAAGGATTAAGAGCAAAGAGGGAAGGGTGGGTAGGTAAAAGTTGAATTCTTCTTAACAGTTCTGGGAATGATACCATATTTTAAAATCAATCCAGAATGGAAAATGGAAGTTGCTTTCAGGCATGGCAGTCTAACATTTACAGCTCAGTTTCTGTTTCCAGTTCTCCCAGAAGACAGATATAATGAAATCTTCCATGAAACTCCAAATCTCCTCTTAAGATGATGTTTTTGGAGGCATGGAAAAAACCCACAAACACCGAGGGCTTATACTGATAAAGGGGAAAGTAAGTCTGTTTCCTATTCCCCTTTGGACTTAGTGGGAAGGAGGCAGGAGTGGAGAGGAGAGTCCTGACCAAGAATTTGATGACGTTAAGGGGAAAAAAAGTCCTTCTAAAGCATCTGCCAGTGTTTTGCTCCAAGAAGTCAGACGTGTAGTGAATGATCTCTGTTAAATATAGATCTTCCTCGACTTCTGATGGTGTTACATCTCAATAAACTCATGGCAGTTTGAAAATACTGTAAGGTGAAAATGCATTTAGCCTCCAAACATCACAGCTTAGCCTTATCTACCTTAAACATGCTCAGAACACTGATATTAGCCTGCAGCTGGTAAAATCATCCAACACAAAGCCTATTTTAGACTCATTGTTGAATATCTTGTGCAATTGATTGCATGCCATACTGAAAGTGACAAATGGAATGATGGTATGGGTACACAGTAGTTGCAAGTGTATCAGTTGTATACCATTGTCATGGCGTGTCTGACATGGAGCTGCCAATGCCTGGCATCCTAAGAGCTTGTCATACCACATATCAGTAGGCAAGGATAAATTCAAAGTATGACTTCTATTGAATGTGTATCGCTTCTGTACCTCTCCCCCACCCCCCCGCAAAGCTGAAAAGCCCTAAGCTGAACCATTTGAAGTCGGTTCTGTAGAATACCTTAATGAGTTTGGGTGTGCACATCTACACTCCAGCCTTAGTTTCAATAGGAATGGAGGATTAAACTTCTTCATATAATAAATTTACATGGCTTTAGTGATTGGGGCTCAGTCAGTTTGGGGGTATCCTACTTGGGAGCTCACCGGAATGAGAATGGCTGGAAGTGGCATCATTGTGGGGATGCCCTTATAAGAAGTGGCATCCAAGAACACTTATTTTCCAAATTATTTAAGAAAACTTGGGCATCTGGGTGGCTCAATTGGTTAAGGGTCCGACTTCAGCTCAGGTCATGATCTCACAGTTTGTGGGTTCAAGCCCTGCGTCAGGCTCTGTGCTGACAGCCAGCTCAGAGCCTGGAGCTTGTTTCAGATTCTGTGTCTCCCTCTCTCTCTGACCTTCCTCTGTTCATGCTGTCTCTCTCTCTCAGAAATAAATAAATAAATAAATAAATAAATAACATTACAAAAACCCTTGGACAGCATTAAGGACATGCCTCATGGCTTAGCCCTACTGGGATGTCTTGGGCATGGGGTTGAGAATTACTGAGTCACATGGTGTGACAACGAAAGGGGTGAAGGCACGACAGGTAAAGACCTTGAGGGTGGGCAGGGAAGTGAGAGCCGGGAATAATAATAACTAAGTTTTGCTGAACTTATTACATGTCAGGCATTGGGTACATTATTTCACTGAATCTTGACCTTTGTCCCTGGAAGTAGCTGTCACTCCCATTTGACACAATTAGTAAATGGTGGACCAGGATTCAAACTCCTGTTTAGTGTCCCAATTCTTTAGGGCATGGAGAAAATTTATCTTATGTAATGCTTTATTTGAATGAAATTAAAATCAAATCAACAGATATCCACTGATCATAGTATAAGGCCTTGTGGGCACATAGATTTTGGATTATTCAGCTTTAAAACAGTAGATCTTGCATTTGCAAGAAAATGAATGAAGCTGGAGGACATTATGCTAAGTGAAATAAGCCAGTCACAGAAAGAAGAATACTGCTGATCTCATTTATGTGTGGAATTTTAAAAAGGTTAAATATATAGAAACAGTAGAATAGTGGATTACCAAAAGGCACAGTATCTCATAAAAGGGTTGCCACAGTTTTGCAAAAAAGTAAAATGTATTTGGTAAGAATCCTAGGAGGTGTAAGTGAACTGTTTTTATTTTATATGATACAGTATTTTATTTAAATGGAGCCCATACCTAAAATTGAGTCACTTTCAGGAATACAAATGGGTTCTCTTCTTGAATGTAGAACAGTGCCCTAGACTTAGACAGCCCTAATTTCAAACTTTTGGCTTAATTTATGCAAGAGTTGAGAACAGAAATAGAGAAAATAACCAGTCATTAAGGCCTACCCCACATTATAGATGTGGTGGAGTATGATTTCACAAATATGTTGCTTACTATTTTTGCCTAATGATATTCATTCAGACAACCTTTTATGTCCCTTATAGATCTCAACTTTAATGAACTTTCCAGGGTTGTTAAAGTACACATTTGACTGCATGTTCTACATCGTAGTGCAACGTCCATGTCTCCTCTTGGTTCATACGACCTGCCTCCATGTCTCCTCCACTCCACACAGACTTGGGGTAGAGACCATGGCCCTTCCTTTTTTGCTCAGGCTGTTGATTTCACCAAGAATGTCTTTGTCTTCTCTCAGGCTATTCAGTTCCTACCAATTCTTTGAGATCTAGTTTAAAGAAGCGATGGGAGGAAGGTTTAAGACATAAAAATAAATCAAATAGTGAATGGTTGGTGTCATAAGAATGAGACAGATAAGTGGCTATGGGAATTCAGTGGAAGGAAAGACTACTTCAGTTGAGTGCATCAGGGAAGGCTTCTTACAAGAGGTAGCAATTGCATTGGGCCTTGGCATTCAGGTAAATGAATGAATTATGAGTAGGATTTGGTCATATTAAGGTGGACAGGGAAGGAGTTCATGCAGAGAGTACAACATGAGGCAAAGCCTCAAGCAAGGAGTATGTGAAACAGGGGATTGTACATTTTGATAGAACACAGGCATTATAAGTGAAATAAAAGAAAATAGGTTATAAAATGGACACCATGAAAACTTTGAATGTAAAATGTTGGTATTGGTGGCTCAATAAACACTTTTATCTTTCCGAATTCAGGGCAAATAAGAGATCTCAGTTATCAATAAATGGGGATTATAAAGTCATCATTATTTTAAAGCTGTTAGAGAAGGGACTCCTAGACCAGTGGCCGAGTAGGCTTGCTAATACTTCACCCCTGAATTCAACAACATTACCAGATAGGCGTGGGAACTGAAGACCTATTTTGAATAGGCAGTCCCCTTACCATGGGTCCCAGAGAGCAGAGACTATTCCTTTTCTTCCTCCTCTTCTTTCCACCCCTCCTTTCCCACCCCTCCTTTCCCTTCCCTTCCCTTCCCTTCCCTTCCCTTCCCTTCCCTTCCCTTCCCTTCCCTTCCCTTCCCTTGCCTCCCTCCTTCCTCCCATAATTACTGAGTATCTGTTATGTGCCAGGTACTCTTCTGCATGCTGAGGATAGAGATTTAACAGACAGATAGAACTTAGAATTCCAGTATTCCTAAGGTAGACCAAATTTGAAAAGAAAAATCCCAAAGAGACCTCAGCTGATTGTGTTCAATTTCTCCTCCTAAACTCAGAATGCTATATAACCACAAAAATGACAAATGTTTACCTCACCCAGTTTTCTAAACTATAAAATGGTAATAAGAATTCTTCCCTTGAATAACTCCTCAATTTTTTAAGTCAAATGAAAACACATTGAAATGTTAGTGTACTCTTCATGCATAAAGAAACATTTAGTTAATAAACTTTAGTGTTTTTGGTTTATGTACCCTTTCTTCTTAGCGACTCTTATTACCATAATTCCTCTTTGTCCTCTGATTCATTCTTTAACTTTCCTTAACTTGCCTGCTTTTCTCTATTAAGGATATTTGAGAGTGCTTTTCAGGACCACCCACCCTGGAGTTGCTTTCTGTGATAGTCCTATAACTACTCTGCATTGGAAGGAAAGTTTGCGTGTGCTTTGGAAATGCATTAGCTCATCATTTAATTTGTTAAACTTCTGGGGCATCTGGGTGGCTCAGTCAGCTAAGCATCCAACTACAGTTCAGGCCATGATTTCACAGTTCTTGAGTTCAAGCCCTGCATCGGGTTCTGAACTGGCAGTGTGGAGCCTGCTTGCATCTGCTGTCTCCCTCTCTCTCTGTCCCTCCCCTGCTTTTGTTCTCTCAAAAAAATAATTGATAGACTTCTGGGTATACCAATAAAACTTGGTCAATGAGAAGACAATGTTTCTAGGAGAGCAGGGGCTTTTATTGAGTGTCTATACTGGACCAAACACCATGCTGGGCAGTGAACAACGTAGAAATGGTCCCTCTCCTTGCAGAGAGCTTGGGGTGTGAGAGAAGACAGACCACAGTTGAGATGGAACAATCCAGGGGGCTATGAGGATAGATGGGAAGCATCTGCAGGTGCATGTTATGTTAGCAAAATGTTCATCAGAGCTTCTTTTTTTTCTTAAATACTTTATTGTCAAGTTGGTCTCCATATAACACCCAGTGCTCATCCCAACAAGTGCCCTCCTCCAAGCCCATTACGCCCTTCCCCTCTCCCCTACCCCCATCAGTCCTCAGTTTGTTCTCAGCATTCAAGAGTCTCTCATGGTTTGCTTCCCTTCCTCTCCTTAACTATTTTTTCCCCTTCCCCTCCCCCATGGTCCTCTGTTAAGTTTCTCCTGTTCCACTTATAAGTGAAAACATATGGTATCTGTCCTTCTCTGCCTGACTTATTTTGCTCAGCATAACACCCTTGAGTTCCATTCACGTTGCTACACATGGTCAGATTTCATTCTTTCTCATTGTCATGTAGTATTCCATTGTATAGACAAACCACATCTTCTTGATCCAGTCGTCAGTTGATGGACATTTAGGCTGTTTCATGATGTGACTATTGTTGAGAGTGCTGCTATGAACATTGGGGTACATGTGCTCCTTTGCATCAGCACTCCTGTATCCCTTGGATAAATTCCTAGCAGAGCTATTGCTGGGTCATAGGGGAGTTCTATTGTTAATTTTTTAAGGAATCTCCACACTGTTTTCCAGAGGGGCTGCACCAGTTTACATTCCCACCAACAGTGTAGGAGGGTGCCCATTTCTCCACATCCTCACCATCATATAGAGTCCTCTGATTTGCTCATTTTAGCCACACTGACCAGTGTGAGGTGGTATCTCAGTGTGGTTTTGATTTGTATTTCCCTGATGTGTTCATCAGAGTTTCAAAGTGGACTATACAAGGGAGTGTTAAGCATCTTTGTATTTAAATAAATGGATTATGAACACAGAGTGGAAAGACTGTGTTACTTATTGATGTCATTAATAATGTTCTTAATAATACAAAAGCTAATTTTTGTTTTACTGCTTACCATGATAGTTGTTAAGCATTGTTAGGAGCTTTACCCACATTATCTCATTTAAAACTCACAACAGTCCCATGAAATAGTATGACAGAGTTGGGTTGTTGTCTGTCCAACAGTTTTATTAATCCCTTCATCCTTAGCACACAGTCCCTGCTTCCTTCACTCTCAAAAAGGGCATTTCCTTGTTGGCTTTTCCCCAGTCCTTCCCCTAGGAGAGAATTACAAACAGTGTAAACATATAAGAATACTCTGAGTTGCCTTGCCAAATAATTGGTTAAGACTGTGCAGGCCATGCAATCCTGAAACTTGAGGGAAGAGCTAGTAGGAACTTCCAAGAAGAGGTTCATTGATTTAAAATATGGATGCAAAGCAAGCATGTTCTCCTTCCTACCTCTGCATATGATCATTGGTGAGCAATATATGGCATCCGACATCAAACTTAGTCCAAAGTATGGACCCAAGCCCAAGAAGACCAGCTGGACCAAGTCTGGTGGCAGGGAGGGGAGGAAATGAGGTGTGAGGACTCAAAACCTGAATGGGATTGTTGAGCTGCTGAATTACCCAGTCGTGGAATCCTCTCACCCTTGGACTCATTGACAAGGGGAATAATAAATATTCTTATTGCTCAAAATGTTTTGGTTGGGTTTTCTGATACTTGCCACTGAAGGCAGGCCTACAGATACCTTATTTCCTTTTTGTAACATTGAGACACTGAGAAGTTAAGTTAGTTACTGCTCAAGATCTTTGAGGTGCTAAGATGGAGAAGCAGGTTTCAAAGCTAGTCTGCCCTGAAAGAAGCCTTGTGCTTAACCAATGGCTGTAATTAATACTCCTGCCCTCACCTTGTTATTTCACTTCTTTACGAGTGGAATAACGCTGACTTAAGTACATTCCATTTCAAGAATGAAACTTGCTGTACTGTATCATCTGACCTGGAGTAAGAGGTTGGTGGTCCTTATGCCTTCCGGGACTCTGGCCCCCTGCATTAATAACAGTTATGGAGCAGCAAGAGGGACATGTGACTGGGTCCTCTTCCACCTTTCTGTTCCTCGCCCCCCCTTGTCCCTGTGACTTGTGAGAGAATGAAGAGGTGAATATATTATGGGTATAAAAACTGTGTTTTAAATTATGTGATCAATCTTTCTTAGATTGACTCTTAAATTTTTGAGTTCGGATGTACCTGAATGCAGGGGATGATCTCCTGGGCACATCAAGACTATTTCTGTGTGTGACTAATAGGACATTGCTGGTACACCGGAAAGTTGAGACTGGTATATGCCATAATGAAAAGTACTGTAGCACACCTTGGCAGGAAATTGCTGCTTTTTTGCTTAAAGGTTTCTTTTAGACATAACCAGTCAGCACTAACATGGCACTTGTGGCGTTCGGATATGCGAAGCATCGTGATTCTGTCAACATGAGATAAAAGAGGATCAATTAAATGTTTACATGATTAAACAATTGTATGAAGACTCATGGCTTGTTTTTTAAATAAGCATTTACTGTCCTCATCCTGTCTCATTTGCGTATGTGTTAAACTATAAGGTCAGTTGTTTCTCCCCAGCCCAAAGATTTCAAGTCCAAATGGTTACTGGAACATGGTGGGATGTGTTGAACAGCTATATGAGTGACTTGTAGAGACTATTTGCAAGGAAGAGGCTGTGCACTTAATTCATTTTTTCTGCTTGTTCGGAGTGATCTTTTGGCCTTTTTGGTCCTCTGTCTCTCAAGTTTTCATTCTTCAGTCAGTTATGCATCATATCACTGTTACGCTTATAACATCTGTTTCTGTGGGACGGGCTTTAATAAGTTAATCTATTTTCTATTCCACCTAATTAAAAAAAGAATAGAAAGCTACTAACATAGCTGTATGAGAGTCAGAAAGATTAAGGAAATCGGAGCAAAAGGAATGTGAAGTGGCAAAGTAGGATGAAGCCAGGAAGAATTTAGTACGTGGGAGTAGAATCCGCATGATCAAGATCGTGCACACGCGTTAAAGCTGGTGCAATTCCCTGTAGTGATAAGGATTCTTGTAGTCCCTGACTTCTTAGAAACGTTACTGCTGCTCAGGAGAAGCAGCATGGACTTTTCTGGAGCTAAGTCTTGGGAAATTGTTTCCCTATAGGTCTTTATAAAGGGGACACTGACATGCAGTAGGAAATCTCCTAAACAGTATGCTTATGATACACTTCTGCAGCTCTGTAACAATGAGTGCATGGGTGCAGGGAGGCAAAGCAGGGGAGCCCAGGCTTCCCTTTGGTCTACATGCACTGCCTTCTCTTTTCCTCCCAGAAAGCAACGCTTCTAAATGGAAGTTTAAGTTTCCAAACCTTAGCACTTGCCAACTGTGATTGTGATGCTTCTGCAGGTGTGAAAACAGCAGTTAATTGTGTTTGAGTAACTCGGGGGTCATAGTTGAACTCATGGCCTTAAGTTTAATTTAGACTGTGGACTTGCTCGCTTTGCCTTCACTATTTGTCTTTTCATTAGGACTTTTCAAATCCATGGGTCCGCATGGAGTTTAGAGTGCACCTGTTTGTGTTTACATCTGAGGATGCTCCCTTCTACAGGGAAGACCCTCTGTGTGTAACTTAGCGGACCTCTTTGTTTTACAAAACATGTTCAGGAGAAGTACATTTAAAAGACAAAAGTCATGGGGTGCCTGGGTGGCTTAGTCAGTTAAGTCTCCACTCTTGGTTTCATCTCAGGTTATGATCTCATGGTTCATGAGTTCAAGCTCCAAGTCAGGCTCTGTGCTAACAGTGTGGAGCCTGCTTGGGACTCTCTGTCTCCCTGTGTCTCCTCCCCTGCTCGCTCTCTCTCAAAATAAATAAATAAACTTAAAAAAATGGTAAAAGTCACAGGACTGTAATTTATAATAGTTGTTCCCCAAAGAGAATGAGATGATTTCTTTTCTTTTCAAAAACTTTTAAGTTTATTTATTTATTTTGAAAGAGATAGAGAGAGCACAAGTAAAGGAGGAACAGAGAGAGAATCTCAAGCAGGTTTTGCACTATCAGCACAGAGACCAATGCGGGGCTCAAACCCACAAACTGTGAGATCATGACCTGAGCCAAAATCAAGAGCTGAATGCTTAACCAACCAAGCCACTCAGGAGCCCAGAATGAGATGTTTTCCTTCCTTCCTTCCTTCCTTCCTTCCTTCCTTTCTTCTTTCTTCCTTCCTTCCTTCCTTCCTTCCTTCCTTCCTTCCTTCCTTCCTTCCTTCCTTCCTTCCTTCCTTCCTTCCTTCCTTCCTTCCTTTATTTTTAAGAAGCTAAGAATTTTGGAAATAACATTTCTTAAAAGTGCATACTTATTGCATCCACTTGTGTCTGTGACTGCTTTGAGCGTGCTATCATCATGAAACAAGTTTAATAAAAACATTTTTAATTGAAATCTTTAGAAGATTTACTCTTGAATGTAAATATAAATAAAGTGGAGAAAAATAGTAACAAAAAAAGAATGGCTGCCAAAAATTGAGATGCATGATATACTCAGAATATCTTCTGAAAGGGAGAGACACAGAGGCCTTTCTCTCTTCAACATGTGCTCTATTCTTCTAAGCCCTCATTTAACTAAGCCAGGGCTGGCTGAAACCGTGTATAATGTTTAACATGAATCCTTTAAAAAAATCTAACAACCAGCACCCCCTTCTAGAATTTGCTGGCCTTTCAGGGTATCCTTTGTGGGTGGAGTAGGGAGAGGGTGGCCCTCGAAAATCAGACAACATAGAAGCTTTATATATAAGCCAAAGCATGCTCAATAGAAAACACTGTTTACAAAAACATGTCATTTAAAAAGTGAACGTTTGCCATGATTGCATCCCAAGAGAGAACACCTGTTAGGAGTTTCAGATCTTTGTTTTCTTTGGAAATAGTGACATTTATGTAACTCTGCACAGTGGTGTTCTATCTTGGGTTAAGAAACTGGTCAAAAGGAAGTGAGGCTTACCTTTCAGCGGGTCAGGTGGCACCACGTGGCCCATCCCTTTCACCTGTTGTTCACCCTGAAGGAATAGAGCTGATGGCAGAGAAGCCGTGTCCGCTCCTCTTCCTCTGCTGGTGAGCACACACGGAACCCCAAAGCATGTGAAGTCCCCTTAGTACTTACATTTCTTGCAGTGCAGGGAAACCCTTACTGTATCAAGAGAGTGGTGAGAAGTCAGACATGGTGCTCCTACACTAGCTGCTCATTTTCCCCGTCCTCTGGCCTGGCTTCGGTTCCCATTTGCATGTGGCCACTCTCCTGAGGAAGCAGTGCCTTGCCTCGGTCTGTCAGTCTCTTTAATTTTTAATGTTCTTCTTTGGTGCCTAACTCTTCTCACAAGCTTGGCTCTCATCATCTTCTGACCCATCCCTCTTTGCTTCTGGAGCGGAGGGGGGATGATTCTAGTTTTGAGGTGGAGGGGAGGAAGAAAGCTTTGATCCACCTTGGAAAGCTGTGAAATACCCAAGGAATGTTCAGACATCTCTCATGATGAGAGCCTACCTATCACAATATGCTAAGAGAGCCCTTGTCTCTCTTGGGTCATTCTTTTTTTTTTTTTTTTTAAGTTTACTTATTTATTTTTATTTGTTTTGAGACAGAGAGCACAAGCAGGGGAGGGACAGAGAGAGAGGGAGGGAGAGAGAGAATCCCAAGCAGGCTCTGTGCCATCAGTGCTGAGGCCAGTGCTGGGGTCTCAGTCTCACAAACCATGAGATCATAACCTGAGCCAAAATCAAGAGTCACATGCTTAACCGACTGAGCCACGCAGGTGCCCCTAAATGATTGGGAAAAAAAGAGATAAATTATATTTCATAATAGTGAAAATTATATGAAATTCAAGTTTTGGTGTTTATAAATAAATTTTATTGGAAACGGGCCATTCATTTACATATTATTTATGGCTCTTTCGTGTTAAAATAACAGAGTTGAAAGCTCGGAACATGACTTATGGCCTGCAAAGCCTAAACTATTTATTATCTAGCCCTTTACAGAAAAGTTTGTAGAATTCTGCTTCACAGGTCAGCGATGCCCTGGTCCTGTGACTCTTGCATATCTGCACTTGGTTCGTTTTCAAGAATGAGTAGGAGAAGCTTCACTTGCATCTAGCCAAATAAATGGATGGCAAATACTTATCAGCTACAACTTTTTTTTAGTTCAGTAGTTTTGATGCTCAACTTCTTTTTCATAATATAATATTATATATTATAATATTATACCATGAAACTCTAGTCATAAAAACGAGGACAAAAATTGAAGGGAGTAAAAACAAAAATCACTTATTCACCATGTTACGTTACTTAACATGTGGCTTCTTTTCATTTATTTACTATATAGCTTCAGCTTTATTGATGTATAATGAACATATAAAATTGTAAGATATTTAAAGTGTATAGCATGGTGATTGGTATACATACGCATTGTGAAAAGATGTCCCCCATCTAGTTCATTAACACATCCACCACCTCACATATTTACTCCCTACCCACTGCCCTACCCCCTGCTTTTTTTGGTGAGAACATTTAGATCTAGTCTCTTAGCAAATTTCAGTTATACAATACAGTGTTATCAACTATAGTCCCAGTGTTTTACGTTAGATCCTCAAGCCTGATTCATTTTATAGCTGAAAATTATATTTTTAATAGCTGTAATTATATGTTTTTAGCCAGCCTCTTCCTATTTCTCTACACCTGCCCCAGCCCCTGGCAAACGATTTTCGCCTCTCTGTTTCTAGGTGTTTAACTCTTTTTAAAATTCTACATATAAGGGATCCCATGCAGTGTTTGTTTTTGCCTGATTTATCTCACTTAGCATAATGTCCTCCAGGTCTATCCAGGCTGTGGTACATGGTGGGATTTCCTTCTTTCTCACGACAAATACTCCACTAAATATATAGACATACCACATCTTTTTTATCCATTCATCTGTTGATGAACCCTTAGGTTGTTTCCATATTCTGCCTACTGTAAATAATGATGTCATGAATGTGGGAGTGCAGGTACCTCTTCAAGACACTGACTACATTCTCTTGGGGTACGTACTCAGAAGTGGGATTTCTGGATTGTATGGTAGTTGTATTTTTAGTTTTTTTGAGGAATACTGTTTTCCATAGTAGCTGTACCAGTTTGCATTCCCACCAACAGGGCGTGAAGTTTCCCTTTTCTCCATATTCTTGTCACCCCCTGTTATTTCTTATCTTTTGATAGCCATTCTAATAGGTGTGAGGTGCTATCTAGCTGTGATTGTGATATGCATTCCCCCTGATGATTAGTGATGTTGCGTACCTTCAAAAAGTGCCCAATGGCTGTCTGTAAGTCTTTTTTGGAAAAATGTCTATTCAGATCCTCTTTTTTTTAAATTTTTGATGTTGAGTTGTATTAGTTTTTAAGAAATGTATTTTGGATATTAGCCCCTTATCAGATATGTAATTCTCGAATATTTTCTCCCATTCTGTAGGTTGCTTTTTCATCTTTTTTTTTTTTTTAATTTTTATTTTATTTCTAGGAGAGAGAGAGAGAGAGAGAGAGAGACAGCATGAGCAGGGGAGGGTCAGAGAGAGAGAGGGAGACACAGACTCTGAAATAGGCTCCAGGCTCTGAGCTGGCAGTCAGCACAGAGCCCGACTCGGGGCTCGAACCCACGAACCGCGAGATCATGACCTAAGCGAAAGTCGAACGCTCAACCGACTAAGCCACCCAGGCGCCCCCGGTTGCTTTTTCATCTTGATGATGGTTTGCTTTCCTATGCAGAAGCTTATTAGTTTCACATAACATTAGTTGTATTTTTACTTTTGTTGCCTTTGCTTTTGGCATCAGATCCAAAAAATCATTGCCAGACTGATGTAAAGGAGCTTACCCATTATGTTTTTTTCTAGGAGTTTTATGGTCTCAGGTTTTACATTCAGGTCTTTCATTTTGATTTGATTTTGTGTGATATAAGAGAGTGTTCCAGTGTCGCTCTTTTGCATATATGGCTGTCCAGGTTTTCCAGCACCATTTATTAAAGAAACTATTTCCCATTATATATTCTTGGGTCCTTTGTTACAAATTAATTGACCATATATATGTAGGTTTATTTCTGAGCTCTCTGTCCTGTTTCATTGATCTTTCTGTGTGTTTTAAAGCCCAATACCATACTGTTGTGATTACTGTAGCTTTGTGTTATAGTTTGCACTCAACAAGTGTGATGCCTCTAGCTATGTTTTCTTTCTTAAGATGGTTTTAGCCCTTCAGTGTCTTTTGTGGTCACATACAAATTTTAGGATTGTTTCTTCTATTTCTGTGACAAATGCCATTAAGATTACATTGCATATATAGCTTGTTTTGGGTAGTATGGACGTTTCAACAATATTAATTCTTCAAACACATGAGTATGGAATATCTTTCAATGTGTTTATATTTTCTTCAGTTTCTTTCATCAATGTTTTATAATTTTCAGTATACAGATATTTTAGCTCCTTGGGTAAATATATTCCTAGGTATTTTATTCTTTTTAATGCCATTGTAAATGGGATTGTTTTTTTTAATTTCTGTTTCTGATAGTTCATTATTACTGTGTTGAAGCACAATAGATTTTTGTATATTGGTTTTGTATTCTGCAGCTTCACTGAATTCATTTGTTAGTTCTAACAATTTGTTTGTGGTAGACTCTGGATTTTCTATATTTAATATCATGTGATTTGCAAGAGATAGTTTTTCTTCTTTCCTTTTGATTTGGTGGCTTTTATTTCTTTCACTTGCCTCATTGCTCTTGCTAGGACCTCAGTACTATGTTAAATACAAGTGGCAAGAGTGGGTGGGCATCCTTGTTTTATTTCTGATCTTACAGCTTTTCATCATTGTGTATGATGTTGGCTGTAGGCTTGTCATATATGGCCTTTATTGTGTTGAGGTACATTCCCTTTATACTCACTTTGTTGAGAGCTTTTTATAATTGCTGGATATTGGATTGTGTCATATGCTTTTTCTACATCTATTGAGAAGGTCATGATTTTTATACTTTGTTTTATTAATGTAGTAGATCATATTTATTAATTTTCAGATGTTTACCCATTCTTATATACCTAGAATAAATCCCACTTGATCAGGGTGTATGGTCCTTTCAATGTACTATTGAATTTGGTTTGCTGATATTTTTTGAAGATTTTTGCATCTATGTTCATCAGAGGTATTGGCCTATAATTTTCTTTTCTTTTAGTGTCCTTCACTGGTTTTGGTATCAAGGTTATGCTAGCCTCCTAAAATGGGGTTTGGAAGTGTTCCGTGCTCTGGAGCATTTCCTTTAGTTTCTTCTATATATTGTTTTTTTTTGTTTGTTTGTTTGTTTGTTTTTTTTTTTTGCAGAAATGGGATATCATATATAATTTTTAGTTGACGTCTTTTCTTTTTTACTAAACATGTGTCCTTTAATACACAGTCTTCATGGCTACATTGTATTCCATCTTTGGAAGAATTATAATTTATTTAACAACTTTATTGTTGGACATTTGGGTTCTAGGATAAAAAATACTGCATTTTATGTCTTCCATACAAATAGCTGTCTACACATGTTTTTAGAAATATACTGAGGGGGCGCCTGGGTAGCTTAGTCACCTAAGCATCTGCCTCTGATTTTGGCTTAGGTCCTGACCTCATGGTTTGTGAGTTTGAGCCTCGCTTCAGGCTCTGCGCTGATGGTGCACTCTCTCTCTCTCTCTGAAAATAAACTTAAAAAGAATAAATATATTAACTGGGTCAAAGGAAATGAATATTTTTAGGTTTGGGAGAATGTATACCATATATATGGTATGAACAAATTTACTTCTCAGATAGGCTTAAAAACGAGTACATATTTATTTCATCCCTGCCCCACTTAATATATTACTTAAATATTTGTCAATGTTTTAAACATATTTTTAAATTTTTCATTTATTTCATGATTAGTAGAGTTTTGTATCTTAAATATGTTCATCTCTGTGACTGATTTGTTCTTGTCCTTTACCCATTTTTCTTTTATAATGGGAGGTCAGTTATTATTATTATTATTTTAATGTTTATTTATTTTTGCGATAGAGAGAGAGACAGAGAGTAAGTGGGGGTGGAGGGGGGCAGAGAAAAAGGGAGAATCTGAAGCAGGCTTCAGTCTCCGAGCTGTCAGCACAGAGCCTGATGCAGAGCTCAAACTCATGAATTGTGAGATCATGACCTGAGCCAAAGGTAGATGCTTAACCAGCTGAGCCACCCAGGCGCCCCAGTCAGTTATTATTTTTAAAGGCCTATTTCCATATTAAGTACATTAGCCTTTGTGTATGTACATGTATATATACACACATGTATATGTATCTGCATATTCTCCATACATATATTGCATATATCAGGCCTAATTCACCTTTAAATTTTTTTGTGTATGGTATTTTTGACATAATGGTGTTTTAAATGGTTATGTAGCCATTTAATTTTTGATTTTTTTTCCTTTGTGATTTTTGTCTGTTTTAGTTTTATAATCCTTTTTGTTTTGAAATTTGTTTTCATTGTAAGAATCAGCCAAATATTCCCCTGTATTTTGTGTGTGTACTTTAAACAATTTCATTATTTATGTTTAACATATCTGTGTAGAATTTATTTGCATGTGAGGTTAATATCAAATTTGATTTTCTCCTCATGTACTTTGCCAATTTTTTTAGCAACTTATGTGGATAAAACTATATTCCTCAGTGGTTTATGATGTTTCCTTTGTAATATAAAAATAATTTAGGTTTACCAGGATCTGTTTCAGGTCTTGCTTTTGTGTTCTACTGATCTGCTTGCCAATTCTTTTTTTAGATCGCACTTTTTAAATTGTTTATTTGTAATACCTCATTGGACAAGTTACCCCTCACCCCACCCATAGATCTCCTTTTACAAAATTTCCTTTGGTTGCTTTTTTGGGGGAGGGTGGGACAACAAATAGTAGGATTAGTGGTTTCTTAATCCCATTCTTTAATTAAAGCAATAAAAACATGTTATCAGAGCAGTAAGGTTTTTTTTTTTTACTGTAACTTGAAAACAGATATTCAATTTATGCAACTTCTCTATCAACTTTTCTGAAAATACATTTTAGAAGGTGAAAATAAAATATAGTTCTCTTAACAACCTCTGACTAGTTCTACATGCCTTAAGATAGTTTTTATTTTTCCCTTTGCCAGTTTTAGCATTTTGGATTTTATTCTATGATGATGTATGTTGGTTAATAAATTGTGTTTTAGACGTTAAAATATTACTCCTCAGGGCGCCTGGGTGGCTCAGTGAGTTAAACATCTGACTGTGGCTCAGGTCATGATCCAGCAGTTTGTGGGTTTGAGCCCCGCATCAGGCTCTGTGCCGATCACTCAGAGCCTGGAGCCTGGTTTGGATTCTGTGTCTCATTCTCTCGCTGCCCCTCCCTGACTTGTGCTCTGTCTCTCTCTTTAAAAAAATAAATAAAAAAAAAATTTAAAAATATGAGCATTTGATGGGACTTATGAAATATCTTGCTCTTTTGATGTTGCTGTTGTTTAGATTTTATTCCATAATCATAAACTTTGCAGTCTAGCAAGACTTGGAGTGGGGTAAAGAAAATATGGAATGCAAAGAATTTTCATGCGAATACAAAGATTATTATCTGCAAGCAGATAGGAGTGAGGGATGCTTTCTTGAGCAACAGAAGGCATGACCTGGTGGTTAAAATAAAATGCAAGTCAAAGTTAAAGGTTGTCCAAGTGGGCAATGGCAATCTTCTTTCTGGTCCCACCATTCCTAAACACAAGTGTTGCATGGCTTCCATAGTATTCCTGCACTCTTTTTCACTTTGCCAAAGATCACAGGCTTGCCATCTAACCATATAGTCTTGGCATTCTTGGGAACCATTTATACTGGGCCTAGCATTTGCCATGGACAAGGTGCCATGACCTATATGATTCAGGATGAAATTCTCATCATCAAATTTCTCCCTTTGATGGATTTGTTGCCAGTACCATTATGGCATTTGAAGTCACCATCCTGCCACATAAATCATACAATAACTTTTTAAAAGCAGGCCCTTTTATAACCAAATCCCTTCTTCCCAGTGCTCAGAGCATGAAGTTTTTCTGCTTTTTGAGAGTTTGTCTGGAAACAGCTCTTGGGAAATGTGGCCAAAGGGCACATTGGTGATGGGGATGTCAAAGAACATGGTGGAGGTGAGCATGGCTGCATGGCATGGTGTGGCCCCAGGAGGTGACAATGGTGTCTGCAAAGCTATCTCATTCTTTTTCTTTCTTTCTTTTTATTTCAGTTCCAATATAGTTAACATGTGCTGTTACATTAGTTTCAGGTATTAATATAGTGATTCAACAATTCTATCTCATCTGTGATAAGTGTACTCTTAAGTTCCTTCACATATTTCATCCATCCTCCCACTCCCCTCCCCTCTTGTAACCATCAGTTCTCTATAACTACGGGTCTTCTTTTTGTCTTGCCTCTTTTTTCTTTTGTTTTATTTCTTAAATCTACGTATGAGTGAAATCATGTGATATTTATCTTTGTCTCATTTACTTATTTTACTTAGCACTATACTCTGTAGATCTATCCATGCTGTTGCAAATGGCAAGATTTCATTCTTTTTTTATATCTGAGTAATATCCCATTACCAGTATATATATTATATATCTGTATATAATATATTTCATCTTCATTATACATATATAATATATATCATATATATACATATATTATACATATATAATATATATCATCTTCTTTATCCATTTATCCATTGATGGACACTTGTGCTGCTTCCATAATTTGGCTATTGTAAATACTGCTGCAATAAACATAGAGGTGTATACATCTTTTTGAATTAGTATTTTTGTATTCTTTGGGTAAATACCCAACAATGGAATTACTGGATCATACAGTAATACTATTTTTAATTTTTTGAGGAACCTCCATACTGTTTTCCGCAGTGGCTGCACCAGTTTGCATTCCTACCAGCAGTGCAAAAGTGTTCCTTTTTTCTCCATGTCCTCACCAACAGTTATTTCTTGTGTTTTTGATTTGAGCCATTCTGACAGGTGTGAGGTGATATCTCACTATGGTTGTGATTTGTATTTCTCTGTTGATGAATGATGTTGAGCATCTTTTCATTCTTGTTGTTGTTCTCATGAATTTTTTTCCCAAGCTCAAAATAGGGGATAACCATGAAAGCGATTTCTAACAAATGCTTGCATTTTATGGACAATATTGGATTTGTTCATTCATGCAACAAATACTGACACATCCTCACTGTGAGCCAGGCATTAGCGTTGTGGATGCTGGAGGTATAGCAGGGGTAAGATAAGTGTATTACTTGCTCTGGAGAGTACATTCCAGTCAGAGAGAAAGTTAATAAACAAGTAAAAATATATAGTGCAATGCAAAATAGAGATAAGGGCTCTGAAGATGAGCAAAGCAGGGTAAAAGGAAAGAGTATGGCAGAAATGAATGTGCCACTCTTTGGTAGTGTGATCAAGAAAGGCCTCTGTGATTAGGTGGTCTTTGCAGAGATTTGAAAGGAATGAGGAGGCAAGTCATACAAGCTATTGGGCTCTGGGACCTTCAGAGAGCTCAGCATATCCAGAAGGGAGAGAGTGAGTCAGAGAATAGTGGAAAATAAGGACAGAGAAGTAGCTAGGGTCAATTTAAAGGGTATGATTTTACTGAGGTGGTCATGAGAAGCTGTTGGAAAATTCTGAAGCAGGAGAGTGACATGATTTGATCAAGCCATTTGAGTTGTATCTCTCTGGCTGCCTTTACAAAAAGTGGATGATCATGCCATGAGGAAAAACATTGGGAGAAGAGCAGATTCGGGTGGTAGGTATCAGGAGTTCTGTTTGGACGTACCACATTCGAAGTGTCTGTTAGTCACATGAAAGGTGATATCTAATTGGTAGTAGGAGAATGCATGAATCTGGAGAACGAGATGAAGATACCATTAATAAGAGAACATATGTTGGTTTAGTGTATTGGGCCTGGTTCAGATCACTCAGGAGTGTATTCATTTCGTAGGGCTTCTGTAACAAAGAACCATCAAGTGCCTCTCTCTTCTAAGGGCACTTGTCTTTGGATTAAGGGCTCATCTGGATAATCCACAACATGCTGCTCTCAAAATCCTTGACCTAGCCACGTTTTGCAGTATAAGGCAATATTCACTCTTTTATCATATAAGACGATATCCACAGGTTCCAGGGATTAGGGCATGGACTTGTCTTTTGGAGGCCACCATTCACCAACCACAGGCAACGGATGTGGATAGAAAAGAGAAACGGTCTCAGGACTAAGCTGTGGGACACTAGGGTGTTCAGAGGCCAGGAAGAGAATTCAGAGCCAGTGAAAGAAACTGAAAGGAGGTCAGTGAGGTATAGAAGGAGAAGGAAGGTCATGATGGTGTTAATGAGGAAGTGTTGCAATGCGGAGACAGTTGCTGTATGGAAAGCTGCTGAATTATGTAGAAAATAAGGATCGAGCCTTGATTAGACTTGGTAAGACACAGTAATTGGTGAACTTCCCCAGATTGTGTCCAGAGAGTGGCATGCTTGTGTCTGTTGTGGTCCCCGGTGCTGAATCCAACTTCCACTGGAATATTGTAATCCTGTTTTCCCTGAGGGATCCGTGGTTGGCCAAGCACTGAAAATTTAAATTTGTAATTTCTTTTTCTTCTTTCTATTTGAAGTTATGTTTGTGAGCATATTGTGTCAATAACTTGGTTTCTTCAAACAGTTATATGTTCATGGTAGAAATTTTGGAAATTACAATAAGAAAAAAATTAAAATGGATTATTTCATTTGAAGTTTCATTTAAACAAGCCATTTTTTGCAACCAATTTTTTTCTAGGATTTTTTGGTTTGATTGCTCGTGTTTTTGATTGGGCTTTGAGGCTTTTCTATGAATGTCACTGAATTCTGTGATAAGCTTTCCCAGGAGTAGGGAAAGGACAGTGTTGCTGACAATGTGTTGCCCTATAACTTTAGGCTGTCTCTTGGGTTTGGGGATAGCACTGTGAATGGCCGGGCAGGTAACCTCCAACAAAACTTCCTAGTTGTTGGAAAACAGACCCTCCCAGATCAAGGGGCCTGTACTGGTGAGTCAAGTGCAAATAGATCCATTCCATTTATAGAACATCCAGAAAACATGTATTCAAGAGCCAGTGTTCTCAATTTGTCTCTCCAGATGTTAATATAAGGGAAGTGGTAAAAAAAAAAAAAGTTTAATTTCAGAAAGCTAATAAGGGAATCAAGGAAATCTTAATATCATATTAATATTTTGCATTTTTTAAATGTCTGCATTACATTTGTGAGCAATCAGACTAAGGGAGAATGACTCTTGTAAGTTTAGAGTAAAATTCACCAGACTGATCTCAATCTAAAACAGGTCAATTGAAGACAAGGATGGCACTGAGAGTGCTGGAATGTGGCTCTTTGAGTAGCTTCAGGGAAAAAAATCCTCCTGAGATCTCCCCTCAGATCCCAAAATTAGCCTGATAAGATAGTGATAATAGACTCTGACAGATGCTTCTCTCTGATTTAAGTGGCTCTCTCTGAAGAAAAGGCCCAGTGAGCTTATTTACTAATCAGATTTCCTCTTGAAGATTTGGTAAAGCTCTTCCCATTTTCTATTATTTACATTGCCTACATTTATGTGTAAGACAGTGGATATTGGAAAATATAGACCTCATACAGATGCCTAATTAATTATAGGCATTCAAGGCCAAATACTAGTAGGTAGTGTATGTTGTTCTAGAATTCGCTAGAATTCAGTGTTTCTAGGAAGTTGAGTAAAACCAGAAAGGAATATATCCTTCTTTTATGATTCTGAAGCTCAGAATCTGAGCTGCTGACATAAACTGAGATCAGCACTCTTATCTCACTTTTGACTTTCCTATTTTGCCTTGCCAAAAGTCCAGATGAGAGAAAGGTCTAAAAGTGGAAATAAGGAAGCTTGCTTTATATAAGCCAAATTACTTGTTAATATGTGCTATTAAAGACTGAGAATGAGTTTTAGAATTTAACATTTATTGTATTATCTTCTAATCAAGCCAAAATTATTGAGAATACCATATGTTTTTAGAAGATATATTTGGTGTCTTTGGGAACTTGAGGCTACTAAATCACTAACAGCTGCCAGAATGGAATAGACCAAATGTACTTGGAATTTAGTTCTTTGTAGTCGGGAAGTTTGTGGATTTCCTGGTTCAGCCCATCTGATGAGAAGAATAACTCACAAACATGTTAGCTGGTTGCACAGAATAAATAATATTGCCAGAGAATGTGCAATAGATGAGAGTGAAAAGAAATTTACAAGACTGTCATCAACTGAAAACAAAGGCAATTAAAGAGGGGAATAATATTGCCCATTATTGAGTTTCATCAGATGCAGTGGTTCTCAGCCTAGGCACATTGACATTTTGGGCTGGAACATTATTTGTTGTGGGGTTTGTCCTGTGTATTGCAGGATGATTAGTAATAACTCTAGCTTCAACCCACTAGATGCCATAGCACCCTCTCCCCAGTGAAGGCATTGCCAAATGTCTTCGTGGGGCCAGACTTGACCCTGATTGAGAACCACTGTGCTAGACTACTTGAAGAACCCCCAAAGTCACATCCCAGTTATACACTCGAGAGAGAGAGGAATGAAAAGGAAGGCTTATTGAGAACATTGGTTGTTGAACGTGTTATTGGTATGAGGTTTAGTTTGGGAAGAATAATAATTAAGGTAGAATTCCTGTGTATTCTACTGATAAAATGCATATCACTTTATTTTTCAACCTAGAATTAACTGCTGCCCAACCACCTGGATTTGAGTCCCAGTTTTGACAGTTTTTAGCTATGTGATCTTTGGCAAGTTACTTATGCTCTCTGAGCCTGATTTTTCTGGTCCATAAAATGGAGTTTGTTATAGGTTGTTACACTTACAGGTTATAAGTGTAAATCTATGTTAAGCAGTTAGAATAGTACCTGTTATATATAGCATTATAGTTTTTTCCCCTTTTTTCTTTATTTTTCTTTGATTAATCTTCCCTTAAAGTGCTTTCTTTAAGAGTTCCGTAGATGTTTGTTGTTACTGTTAGTAGAGTTAACAAATCAAAAGAACTATACCAAGGCTATGAGCCTAAAATGTTTTGAGTTAAATATAGCCTGTTGTATTTATCACTGTGTATTCTCACAGTTAATATAAATAAATTAAGTGCTTTCATAATTTGTTACTTCATCTTTTCTAACGGGCACAAAAGCACTGCTAATATAAATGGTATTTATGGTATTATCTCTGGGTAGGTGCAGCTCCATGTCATTGTTTTGGCAAGCTGGACATGGGCTGGATTTCATTTCCATGTGCCCACTGGGCAATGTGCCTCTGGGTAGGAGTCAGTGTGCATGAGTGTGCAGGGTCTTGATGGGGACATTGTTCCTAGAAGGAAACCTGGCTTGGAAACTTAAATCTCCTACTCCAAGGTGAATTCTGTTAGCTGGATTGGGTTACTAGTAATTCTGCCATTTACTGCCTTAATTTCTCTGCCCTTCCTTGTTGCTCTGAAGGGTATGGGTGGGGCGTTGAGCCCATCACTTGAAGAGCTTGATATGAAAGGGACTCCATAGATATGTTGTCAAACTGTTAGCATGTGGATGTTTTTAAACCCTTGAAGTTGGATGGGATCATGTAGGCATTGGGAGAGGAATAAAAAGACAAAGGACCAAGAAAGTCAAACTTTCAGAGATGATATAAAAGTATAGGAATTGGCCAAGGAAACTGAGAAGGAGAACTCAGACGAGGAGGAGGGTGAGGTGAGCTCTCACAGAAAGTAAAAGGAGAGAGTTAAAACTGAAGCCTATACTTTGTTAATGGCTGTGGGAGTTACTTGGCTGTGCAAATGATAGTAATTCATGACTGACTGCAAGGTAATGTTAACTTTTCCATTTTCTTACTGATCAACCTCTTGTCTTGTAGGTTAAAGCTTCTGATGCAGATGCAGGACTCTATGGCTTTGTTCAGTATTCTCTTTATGACGGATTCCAAAGCTATGACACATCTCAGGCGTTCCAGATCGACCCACAAGATGGGCGAATCTGTGTTTCTCAAGAGATCGACAGGGAAAGGGATCCAGCCACCTATGACCTCTTGGTGAAAGCTAAGGATGGGGTAAGTGTTCATGTATGAAATTTCAAGCATACTGAAAAGCGAACCACTGTGTACATATCAGAGAGTACCAATGATTATCAATTAGCCAATCTTGTTTCATAAATCACTACCACGCTCCTTTGTGAATATCAGACCTTATTATATATCATTTCATCCATAAGTAGTAAAAACATGACTACAGTAAATTAACAAGAATCCTTTAATAACATCTAACATCTTGGGGTGCCTAGATGGCTCAGTTGGTTAAGTGTCCAACTCTTGATTTTGGCTCAGGTCATGATCTTACAGTTTTGTGAGTTCGAGTCCCATGTCAGGCCCTGAGCTGAGAGTGAAGAACCTGCTTGCGATTCTCTCTCTCCCTCTCTCTCTGCCCCTCTCCTACTCATGTCCCTCTCTCTCTGCCCCTCTCCTACTCATGTTCTCTCTGTATCTATCAAAATAAGTAAATTCACTTTAAAAATAATATCTAATATCTAGTCCATTTAAAATTTTTGTTTATTTCTGAGAGAGAGAGAGAGAGAGATGGCATGAGCAGGGGAGGGTCAGAGAGAGGGAGCCTCAGAATCCAAAACGGGCTCCAGGCTCTGAGCTAGCTGAAAGCACAGAGCACGATCCATGGCCCGAACCCACGAACCGTGAGGTCATGACATGAGCCAAAGTCAGACGCTTAACCCACTGAGCCGCTCAGGCACCTAAAATTTTTAGTATTATCTAAAAACATCCTTTAAAAGGTAGCTTATTTGAATTAAGATTCAAATGAGTTCAGAAATTGATTTGATTACAATATCCCTTAAGTTTCAATCTGTAACAGCACCCCTGCTTACCTTTTCTCTGATGGTATTTGTTTTTGGAAGAAATCGAAATTTTCCTGTACATTTTCCATATTCTGAATATGACTCATTACATCCTTAGGATCTATTTAATGTGCTCTTTTATTATATTTTCTATGAAGTGGCATTTTAAGCCAGAAATCTGATTAGCTTTGGGTTCATTTAGGTGGTGCTGTGTGCTTCTTATTATATATCAGGTACGATGTGGTAATTTTTGAATTCTATTATTCCTTTTGCATTTATTATTTGGAATTCTTCAACTAAGAATGTTCTCTCATCAACTATTTGATTATCTTGAAATACAATTCGTAGAGGAGAGGCAAGTAAGGCTTGATTATTTCTCTTTATCAGTGTTTAGAATAATGAGTTGGTGCATTTACTGTCCCCAAAGGGTACAGATGATTTTTTTGAGTTAGACACTAGTCTAATTATAAATTCTTGGATTTTTATGTTTGAGGCATTTTATATGTTGCTGACATTATTCTTTCTGACGTTCATATTGACTCATCTTGGGTCAATAGAAGCACCTTCAATTTGACTCGTATGTCTTTTTTTCTTTATGATAAACTTTTAAATTGACATATAAAATGCATGCATAAAGGTGCACAAATTATAGTACAGTTTAGTAGATTTTTGCACAACAAACACATGCATGGAAACAGATGAAGACACAGTACCAGCACCCTGGAGGGCCCCCCTCAGGGCCTCTTCCTTATCCCTCGCCCCTGCCTTTAATTTAAGGTTAATCACTGTTGATTCTAACAACAATCACTGTTGACTTTAAACTTTCAGTTAATAGATTTATACACTATATGTTTTTATTGTTTCTTTTGCCAAACATTATATCTGAAAGTCATACATGCTGTTGTGTATAGCAATAGTTTCTTCATTCTTTAGTGGTTTATGGTACTTTTATGGGAATTTGTGGTAATTTTTTATTTATTCAATAATTGATGGCATTGGTTTAAGGCTATTACAAATAGTGCTTTTATTAATATTCTTATACATGTAATTTGATGAACAAATGTAAACATTTCTATTGAGTATGTATTTAGGAGTGGGCTTGCTAAATCTTAGGAAAGCCAAACAAATTTTCAAATGGATACTCCTACCAATAGAGTAGGAGAATTTTATTTTCTCAACATCCTCATGACATTTGGTATTTAATGTCTTTTCAATTATACCAATTCTGGTACCTTTGTAGTGGTGAATCACTTCAGCATTTTACTTTGCATTTCCTTGATGACCAAATGAACTGATGAGCAGTGCTTCCTATGTTTATTGGCTGTTTGCTTAACTTGTTTTGTGAAGTACCTGTTCAGTTCTTTACCTGTTTTCAGTTGTATTGTTGGGTTTTTTTCCTTGTTGATTTGAATGAATTCTTTATATTTTTGGTATTCAAGTCTTTTGTTGGATGTATTTACTGTGTATATCTTCTTGCATTCTGTGGGCTTGCCTTTTCGTTCCCCGAATGGTGACTTTTGAGGAACGGACGTTGTTAATTCTAATAAAGCTCGGTTTATCAATTTGCTTACCTTTACAGCTGGTGCTTTCTCTGTTCTCTTAGAAGTATTTTTTACCTTAGAGACGTGAAGGTATTATCTTACGTTTCCTTCAAAAACTCATTTTTTTCAACCTAGTGAGAGAAAGGCTTGCTATTTATTTTTTTTCCAGCATGAACACCAAAGCACGTGGTTATGTATGTGTATGTCTATATTGGACCTTATTTGTCTATACTGTGCTTAATTAAACTTAGTTGTTTAAGCTCTACTATAATAGGTCATGATATTGTATATTCTTTTCGCTTTGTCTTTCATTTTCAAGATTGCCTTGGCTATTCCTGGTTCTTCTATTTACATTTTCAGGTACATTTTAGAAACAGTTTGTTCAATTTTCATTACACTACAGCAAAGATAGCCTACTTTATACACATTGTTCTGTATTTTGATTTTTTCACTTAGTCTATGTTGGCGACTTTTCTTGTTTCTTTTTCGTCTGTTTACTACTCCTTTGTTGGGCACTGCTAACACCTCTCTGGTGTAATCTGTTTTGAACATAGTAGGCAGATCTACCTACTTAAGACATGACTTTTTTGGGAAAAATGAGTCTAAATAAATTTATTATAAGTAAACATTGAGAAACTACCATGAAAATATAGTCATTTATATTTGGTGAAACTACCATGATTTGATTAGATTTTTCAGCTCCTGACTGTATGGTTTCAGGAATTTTTGCTTCTTTGTAAGAAAAGATGTAGGAAACAAAGGTAAGAGTAAACAGAGGAATTTAGACTAATTCAAATCTACATGATTTTTCAAAGCTCAATATATGCACACAAAAGTATTAATGCAAGACTTCAGAAATATATTCTTAATAGAGTTTGAGACAATTATAAAAGCCCATCCTAGAAGTGAAAAACCAGTTTAAATCCAATTCTGTAGTAGTTAAACATCTGTTTCCAATTAGTTGATTTCAGATGATCTTGTAAAAGTATATAAAGAAGTTATCTTAACAGAAGTAAGATCGTTTAATGCCGGAAATTTTTTATCTCCCCAAAGCAGTGCAATTAATTAGGATTATTGGCAGTGGAATAAAAAACAAATCAACCCAGACATTTAATTTAAACCTCCTTGCTTTTGTCTGTTTCCATATTGAACCTACTCTCCACAAGTTATGAAGAATGCTGCCTTTTCCTCTCAGCTTACCAGACTCCACTGCAGTGTTCATGTGCATCTTTAACTATCTCTCTATAAAGTTTTGCCAGACCGAACAAAAGGGATGCATTTTTTATTTCCCAGCCAAAAGGTATTTTTGAATTTAATTTTAATTTTTTAAGTTTTATTTATTTATTTTGAGAGAAAAGGAGAGAGCATGAGCAGGGGAGGGGCAGAAAGAGAGAGAAGGAAAGAGAGAATCTCAAGCAGGCTCTGTGCTGTTAGCCTGGAGCCTGATACCAAGCTTGAACTCATGAACTGTGAGATCATGACCTGAGCTGAAATCAAGTCAGATGCTTAACTAACTAAGCCACCCAGGTGCCCCAAAAAGTGATTTTATTTTAAAGATAGCTGAGAAAGTGTTTACAAACAGACTGAGCAGCTTTTTGCTACATTTTAGAAATCAAAGAGATGATCTCCAGATTGATGATTGCTATGGTCTGAATGTTGGTGCTCTCTCCCCTCAATTCATATGTTGAAAACCTAATACCAAGGGTGATGATATTATTAGGTGGGGACTTTGGAAGATGGTCAGGTCATCAGGGTGGAGCCCTCATGAATGGAATTAGCTTTCTTATAAAGGAGGCCCCAGGGAGCCCCTTAGCCTCTTCTACCTCCTAAGGACCCCAGGAGAAGTTGGCAGGCTCCCTGTCTTCACCAGAACCTGATCTTGGACTTGTAGCCTCCAGAATTGTGAAAAACAAATGTCTGTTGCTTGTAAGCCACTCAGTCTATGGTATTTAGTTATAGAGCTGGAATGGACTAAGACAATGACGTATGTGAGTCAGAACATCTTTCCGTTTAAAAACTCCTTATTTTATAGAAGGAAAACCCTCTGACAAAACACAACATATTTCAGTTTTGTTAGAACAGAAACAACTTTCCTGTGGGTACTTCATATTCAAAGTTCCTCCCTACCTACCGTTTGGCTGATTTCATCCTAAATCAGGCCCTGGAACAGACTCGAGCTCTCCTGAACTCTGAGTGGTTTAATATTGGTTTCATTATTCTTTAGGTATGAGCAAGGGGATGTCTGCCATTGAAAAAAATAATTTGTTATACTCCCACATTCCAAGAAGGAGTGGGGGCATGCCCCACAATGGGATGGGGGTGTGGTATATGCACAATGGGAAGCCCTGGGGTGGGTGAGGAGGCCAAGGGAGAGAGAGAAAACTGTGGGCAAGTGCCTTTCTTGTGGTTTCCATGAGAAGGAATAGGAAAGGCAGAATGAGCAGGCTTAGGATTGGTTAGTTTAAGTACTTTCAACAAGCTGTCGTGTATAGAGTCTGTCTCTAGCTGTCTGGCACTTGACCCTAGGGTGATTAGGACAGATGAGTAGTGGCTTGACGTATGAAAGACCAGTAAAGGATGTTGTGGGGTTTGGGCTTCAGACTGGTTGGTTTGCATTTGAAAAGCATGCTCACTTGATCCTGGGCAATCCTCCAGGATCAGCAAGGCCCAATGTCAGAGCATCAGACACAGAAGATAGAAGACATGGCTAATACACTGCCCTGTTATGGAGTTCCCTCTCATAGGAAGGCAAATAGCTGAACTCTTAGTATCCTTAAGGCTATGGAAAAGAAAATCTTTGCAGCTACCTCATTTCACTCTAGTTTATTGGAAATAGCACCCAGTGATAATGAGAAAATTCACTATTCAGTTTCACTTTTGTCCCAGCATAGCATCTCACCTCATCAAAGACAGTGTTTTTGCCTTGGCCTGGGCTACTTTCAGCACTTTTTTTTGTCTTTTGTGTCAGACCCTATGTGTTCCCAGGCAAGCTTCACTCAATACTGCTAGGTCCTAGGCAGAGAGTCCACACACTTTTTGTCAGGTGTCATTGGCAAATGCTCCTCCTTTTCATCTTCCTCCCCTCCCCACTTTTCTCTGGTGCCATCCTTCTCCTCATCTTCATCTCTTCCTTCTGTGTCTTCTACCTTATCTCTGTCTCCTTCCAAGTTTATCTCCTTTAGATGCTCCTGACTTTGTAACCCCATATGTTCTAAAGTCTTCCATTTCTCCATCCTGTGGGGATCAAACTACTATAAATCCTTCAGGAGAAACTGACAGGCATTTGTTTCGATTGTGCCCCCACTAAACAATAGAGCAGCTCATGCTTCTTGGCCAGCATGGCAGTGGTGTGAGGACTTGGCTCTGTCAGAGGGCTACTGGCTTCATCAGATCCATCTTCCTCCTTCCTGCTGCTTGTGGCAGATCAGTTGTTCAATGCTAATCATACCCCATCCTCTGTGATGACCTTTTTAACCACATCCATGGATACCTCGGTGCTGGCTTCCACACATTCCTGCTTGTTACCACTTTTAGGCTCTGCCTTTTTTTGTTTGTTCATTTTGACTTGCCTATGTTTTTCTTCTCTGACCGAAGTGCCTTCAGGTGTCCTGCAAACCAGAGGCTCTTTGTGGTGTCATAGAAGTATAGGCCTTCAGGGTTTCTTCCTCTTCCTTACTACAGACACCCCCCCAAAAGCAGTGTCTGATGATTCATAGCCACCAAAATGCTTGATCTAGCAGTGAGCTAATTCCCCAAAGCATAATCTGAGTCCACACCTATTTGTCTTTTTTCCCCTTCCTTAGAATTTAGTGGAGCATATTTGAATGCACAATGGGTTTGTCCACCTTTATAAACTGTTTCCAGTGGCCTCCAAAGATGATTGTGCTCACCTGTGGAGTGGAGCGACAGACATTTGGCAGCCCAATTTGGGTGTGGGCCCTGTTCCTCATGGGGACAGCTTGCTCCATATGAATGTGCCCAGATTAAAAGCATGCATATCATAGTGATACATATAATCCCTTGCAACCTTATGGAAAATACCAAAAAAAGTTAACTGTGTCTTCCGGGCTACCATCTAATACCCACTGTGACTTAAGGAACCCCTTATTGGTTTGACTTGCTCTCAGGCCTTGGTTACCAAATGAAGAACCCAACGATCTGTGTAGTGGATAGGGTCAATTCACCTTTCTTGGGACGATCAGACAACAACATATTCAATGTTGGTGAAGGTGGGAAACGTGTATTTCTACAATCTGAGTCTTTTTAACATCTTGTGTCTGGAAGTGGAATATCGGAGCTTCAAAGTCTCCTCTTTACCCAGCTCTTGGATATTTTCTTTTCCATCTGAGTGGCCTTGCCTCCTTCTTATCCATCATGTGGGTCCGAAACCACACAGGGAGATGTAAGGAAGGAGCTCCGTGTGCCGCTCTCCTGGAAGTGAATCTTCATGGCACAGTCCTAGTGATACATTTTTTAATGAACATCTTTGAAAAAAAAATTTTTTAGGGGCACCTGGGTGGCTCAGTCGGTTAAGCATCTGACTTTGGCTCAGGTCATGATCTCACGGTTCATGGGTTCGAGCCCCATGTTGGGCTCTGTGCTGACAGCTAGCTCAGAGCTGTGTCGGATTCTGTATCCCCCTCTGTCTCTGACCCTCCCCTGCTCACGCTATCTCTCTCTCTCTCAGAAATAAATAAAACATTAAAAATTTTTTAAAATTTTTAATATTTATTTATGAGAGAGAGAGACAGAGTGCAAGTGGGGGAGGGGCAGAGAGAGAGGGAGACACAGAATCTGAACCAGGATCCAGGTTCTGAGCTGCCTGCAGAGAGTCTGAGACAGTACTCCAACTCATGAACCACAAGATTATGACCTGAGCTAAAGTCAGATGCTTAACTGAGCCACCCAGGCGTCCCTAGTGATACATTTTTAAAGATAAACTAGAAAATCTGTCCCCATGCCGCCTGTCCCAACCATAGGCATTTAACAGTTTCCTATTTTTTCCACTTTGTTTGGACTTAAAATTGCCTCCAATGCTCCTCTGTTTGCCTCAGAATATATAAGAGCAAGCAGCATAAGTGCTTCTGTGGGTGTGTGTATACATGTGTGTATATATGTATTATCCAATGTGCAGTCTTTATTCTGTTGTCTGCATAATCTTTAGAAATTTCCTCTGTGATGAACCATGCATTTCTGTAGGGTGAGGCCTGCTTTTGTCATAATGATTCTGTACACTATCTATGAGCAGCCTATGTCCCTGATCAAAAAAGCTGGTAACAATGCAGATAGCAATCTAGCTTGGATTTGAAGAATAAATGAACTCATACAAAATATTTTAGGTTCAAGATGTTGGATTTTTAGGCCAGAATGAATTTACTTAAAACAATGTACTGCATGGGGCGCCCGGGTGGCTTAGTCGGTTAAGCGTCCGACTTTCGCTCAGGTCATGATCTCGCGGTTCGTGGGTTCGAGCCCCGCGTCGGGCTCTGTGCTGACTGCCAGCTCAGAGCCTGGAGCCTGTTTCAGTCTGTGACTCCCTCTCTCTCTGACCCTCCCCTGTTCATGCTGTCTCTCTCTCTCTCCTAGAAATAAATAAAAAAAAAAAAAAACAATGTACTGCAAAAAAAAAAAAAAAAGTATTGCACCTTGACAGAAGACCTTTAACTTTACATAATTACCCCGATAACCTCTGGGTTTTCCTCTGATACCTTCTCTTTCTAACATATATCCTGAAAGCTCTTTGGAAGGAAATCGCTAGGAACTCATTTGCTGGTGGTCACTAAAAGATTGCTATCTGTCAATAGAAAATTTTTTTCTTATAAAATACCTAGATGTTCTGGGTTTCTTTGCTGCTGTTCTATTCAGCCTTTGATAACTGTCAGTATTTTTTTTAAGTCAATCACTTCCCCTATTCTACTGGTATTACATCTGAAACAATCCATTTTTACTGCTATTGCTGTTGCTATTTATCCCATAGATAGAAGCCATGAGAATACTATAAAATTGTATAATGAAAACAAATAATTGGATTACATTGGAAAACAAGTGGTTTTTCTCAATAAAGTGCTCTACTTTAATTATTCCATGCTTATCTCCAATTCCTTGTTTCCTATTCCCATTCATTTTCTCCAAACAAATCTCTCTTTTTGGTATGTATGTATTAACATTCTATCTCTATTTTTTGTGACGTCTGAATTCGGTAGCTGAAATATTTGTCTGAGATAAAGCTATTTCAACTCTACCTCACCACTCCAGGCCTAGGGGAGGGCTGTGTCAGATTAGCAATATAGAAAATAAATTGAGTTAGCCCTTCAGCGTTATATATATATATATATTCATGAGAATATGTATATATTCATGAGAAAACTTGGCTATTGAAATGCTGCACAGTTGTGTGTATAGCCAGTAGCTCTCTAGAAGAAACTTTGCTGAGTAAAAGCACACACTCCTCTTTCCCCCAGCTTTATTGAAGTGTAGTTGATAAATAAAAATTATGTACATCAGGGTGTACAATGTCATGTGTTTTGGTTTTATTTTTAAATATTTATTTATTTTGAGAGAGAGAAAGTGTGCGTGAGTGTGTGTGCATGTGCGTGTGTGTGTGTGTGTATGTATGTGTGTGTGTATGTGCAGGAGAGGGGCAGAGAGAGGGAGAGAGAGAATCCCAAGCAGGCTCTGCACTGTCAGTGTAAAGCCCAGCTTGGAGCTGGATCTTAGGAACTGTGAGATCATGATCTGAGGTGAAACTAAGAGTCAGTCACTGCTTAATCAACTGAGCTACCCAGGCACCTCTATCATGTTTTGATATACATATACAGTATGAAGTGATGACCACAATCAGGCTAGTTAACATATCCATCAGCTCCAATAGTGAGTAATAAGAACATTCAAGATCTACTCTCGGCAAATTTCACAGTACAGTAATATTAGCTACAATCAACATGCTGTACATTAGACCTCCAGAGCTCACTCATCTTGCATAACTGAAACGTAGGGTGCACTCATTTTAATTTTAATAGATGATAGTATTCACACCTTCCAATATTCAGTTGCTTTTTTCCTATCTTATATTTCATTGGTTACCACCCCCCTCACTCCAGTTTCAAGAATAAGCTGCTACCCAGTTGCTCATGTTTTCAAGCTAGATTGTCTGAATTATATCTCAGATGGATTGCCTACCATTTTTTTAAATACACTACCAGGATTAATCCCTAAATGTCTTAGATACCACTCTACCTCATTCTTATCTCTAGAGGTTTAAACCTCCTAGCTATCTACTGTTATCCGTATTCTCATCCTCATCCTGCTCTGTTCATCTTTTAATTTGATTTTTTTAAAGTTTATTTCTTTATTTTGAGAGAGAGACAGACAGATGAAGAGCAAGCAGGAAAGAGACTGAGAGAAGGAGAGACAGAATCCCAAGCAGGGTCTGCACTGTCAGCACAGAGCCTGATCTGGGGCTGGCTTGAACTTTCAAACCATGAGATCACGACCTGAGCTGAGATCAAGAGTTGTATGCGTAACCAACTGAGCCGCCCAGATGTGCCCATACTTTAAATTGAATCGATCTCCTCCTCACCTGCTCTGTCCTCCCAAACTCTTCTACCATACCCTCTGGAACTCATGGCACACCATTTAGCAGACTCCCTTAGAAACTTGGCCTGGTCTCTGACTGCTCCAATACGTTCTCACCTTGGTTAAAACGGCCTGCCCCTGAGGTTACCGATTCCTCTGTAGCTTTTCACAGAGAAGCCCATTTTCTGCTAATCATGAACGAAGAGGGAGGTGTTGGGGTGGGTGCCAGCCTAATTGATTGCCCATGGCAACGTCTGAATCATTTCTACTACTTTCTGTATCAAAAACTAATTCGCTTTTGAAGTGTATCTTGCTAGACTATTCCTTGGACATGCTTTGTTGTTGCTATCATGTTTTAAGCCTCTGCGTCATTTAGGACCATTACACCTTCAAGTTTTTCTTTCTACCACTGCATCTTTTGAACCATCCAACACCCTGAGCATCTCACTTCCTTGACTTTCTCACTTCCAAGGATCATCCCCTGTAATTGCACAGCCTCTGAAGTCTTGATCTCAAGCATGCTGTATTCTGATAAGCATTCTCATCTTTCTGTCTTCCTTACTGTAGCCTCTTCCTTCTAGCCTACGATTCTCCCAGGTTAGGATTTTTAGTTTATTGACCCACTATTAAGTCATTCAGTTGCAAAATCCCTTTAGTTCTCCATAATACTGTCCAGGTAAAAACCCAGCACTGTCTGCACTGGACTCTGCCTTTTCTTCAAGTAACTGCTTGAGGGAGAAGTTTTTACCTTCCTGACTACTGCAGTTCACATTCTTTGCTTTCTTTCCTATTATCTTGTTAGAGATATCTGTTTGCATCAAAAGCAAATATCTTTGGGGCACTTAGGTGGCTGAAATAGTTAAGTGTCTGACTTCAGCTCAGGTCATGATCTCATGGTTTGAGTTCAAGTCCCACATCAGGCTCTGTGCTGACAGCTCAGAGCCTGGAAACTGCTTCAGATTCTGTTTCCCTCTCTCTCTGCCCCTCCCCTGCTCATGTTGTGTGTTTCTCCCTCTCAAAAATAAATAATAAACATTTAAAAAATTTTTTAAAAGGAAATATCTTTAATGTTTGGTGTCTCATCCATTCCAGCCTTTCTAAGGACATCACGTCTCTAAATATTTTCTTTTTCCTGAATCACTAATATCTCAAATTCTATTGAATGTCTCCCATAAACATACAAAGTATAATAACAGTGTTTTATTTTTTTAAAAAACCCTCATTTTAAATTGCATGTACCTTTTTAGAAAACCATTTTATTCCTCTTCTTTGACAGTAAACATGCTTAAAATTGTTCTCTCCCCTTTTCTTGCTTTCTTTGACCCATTCTTCCCATCCAGCCTCTCTAGTAAAACTGCTTTTATGAACATGATTTCTGTTGTGCCACATCCTGGCATTATGCCTTTATTTTCACTTTATTCAACTTCTCAATGAACTTGAAATTATTCTTTGAATGCTGCTTCTCTTGACTTCAGTGACATCACAGCTTAATATTTTGTTCTGTTTTGTTTTCCTTAAGAAATTGGACTTTCCCTTCCTTTCACATTTGCTCATGGAATTATGAACTTTAGACTAAAACACATTGACAAGGAAAACCACAGCCCACTTGAGCTAAAAGATATGAAGAGCAAATATTGATATTCTACTGTTCTAGAGCCCTAGAAGGCAAGAACAGAGAGAATGGAAAGTAGACAGTGGGCAAAGTAGAATAACGGCAGAAACTTTTTCCTATCTGCTGATTGCCATGGGCAACCCTCTAGCCTCAATATCCTATGCTTTCAAGCTTAGCACTTTCCCAAACTACTTCTAGCTTTCACAATATGCCTTGAGGGGATTGGAACTCAGGTAGATTGGTTAAGAGTCTCTTACTACAATTTAAAAAAAAATTTCTTTAAATTCCAGTTAGCTAACACACAGTGTAATATAGTTTCAGGTGTACAGGATAGTGATTCAACATTTTCGTACATCACCCAGTGCTCATCACAACAGGTGTACTCCTCAACCCCCATCACCTGCTTAACCCATCCCCCTCCATTCTGAGGTGATCCCCATGCTTATTTTCTAATTTTGATCACTTTTAAAATTATAGGTAACATACTCTTTTCTCTTAATTGTAATTTAAAAAATTAGGTGACTAAAATTATGTAAAAAAAACCAACCTATGACTTGTTGATAGAGAAAGAATAAGACAAAGTTAAGAAATATTTATGGATGGGAGGGCACATGGGTGGCTCAATCAGTTAGGCATCCTACTTCAGCTCAGGTCATGATCTCGTGGTCCGTGGGTTCGAGCCCCGCATGAGGCTCTGTACAGACAGCTCAGAGCCTGGAGCCTGCTTCCGATTCCGTGTCCCCATTTTCTCTCTATCCCTCCCCGACTCAGTCTCTGTCTCATCTTGTCTCTCGAAAATAAATAAATATTTTTTTAAAAATTAAAAAAATAATCATGGATGGAATTTATGGGGTGTATTACCTATTCCCAAACCTAGCAGCTGCAGATAACAAAAATTTACTATCTCACCCAATTTTTGAGGGCTGGGAATCTGGAAGCAGCTTAGCTGGGTGGTTGTGACTCAGCATATCTCAGAGGCTGCATTATCAGGATAGTCTAAGGGACTGAAGTTTCGCTATGGAGAATGGGGACCTAAACACTAGGCAAAAGTGAAGGAAAATGTGTGGAGAAATCTAATCTGCTTTCAAAGCTCCTCCAGACTGTGGGAGCTACATACCAGCTGGAGACCTAAAATCATGTTTGTTTATGAGGACCCATCCCCAGGATCCCTTCAGCACTGAGCTTTCTCTCCGTTTAGTGTGCATAGCATATGGCTACCTCTGAATCCTGAAGATCCATGATCCTTTATCTGTAGTTCTGAAGCCCCAAAGCTCTCAGATAGAAAGTATATTTTGTTTTGTTTTATTGCCCTTCTTATTTTATACCAATATTATATTAGCAATATCTGTACCAATATCATATTAGCAATCAAAAGTAATGACTTAACATGTTTTGGTATAAACTAAAGATAATGGAGAGATTAATGATAGATGATTTTCAATGAAGAGAGAATTATATAATGTGGTTTTATAAGATTCCAAATGTAAGAGAAATAATCAGAGAGGAAACACAGTACTATCATAGTTTATTAAAACAGAAGCCCCAAATGAGCATTGGAATTGACCTAATTCAACATCCTTTCAAAATAGAAAATTTTAAGATCTCGTTTAGTGAGGAACCTGACTTGAACTGACATGAGGCCATTCATGTTTAAATTCACATTTAAATCCTGCTAAATGTGTCTTTCCTTACATTTTGCTGCAGAATATTAAGAATTTGGTTATGCAGTGCCACCCCAGACCTGACTCGGTATATATGTACCATATGGCCTTTCTAAAACTTGAAACGGGGGTGCCTGGGTGGCTCAGTTGGTTGGGCGTCCAACTTCGGCTCAGGTCATGATCTCACAGGTCGTGGGTTCAAGCCCTGCGTCGGGCTCTGTGCTGACAGCTAGCTCTGAGCCTGGAGCCTGCTTCAGATTCTGTGTCTCCCTGTCTCTGACCCTCCCCTGTTCACGCTGTCTCTCTCTCTCTCTCTCTCTCTCTCTCTCTCTCTCTCTCGGAAATAAATAAAAATCATTAAAAAAATTAAAAATAAAACTTGAAACATTCCAAGACCAATCTATCTGGCCCCAAGTATTTAGGAAATGGAGGCTGTAAAATCTTAGAATGATGGTAATTAACCATTGTTAATGCTCTCATACATACTGTATCATTACTGCTTTACAGAAGACACAGCCAGGACTCAGGGACTATCTGATTTTCTCTTGTCTGTGGTCCCAGATGAAGGCAGGGCAGACATTAGACCCAGATCATTTGGCTCCAGATTGTTCCATAAACCCTGTTACACAGTGTTTGTCACATAGATTATAAATAGGAACTCTTTCTTTTTTCTGCTAAGACTGAGTCCATGGTTGGCATTGCCCTTAGCATAGTGTTTTAACAAATCTTTCATAAAGGGTAGAATTTATACCACAATACTTTAAAAAGTCTGATTTAAAAGAAGTCACCAGGGGTTTTGTGGATAGGTGAATGTCTGGTCCAGTTCCAGATCTGCAATTCACAGTCTCATTTACCTTGGGCACGTCACGTAGTTTCTCAGTGCTTTGGTTTGCTTCTCTGTAAAAACGAGAGAAACCATCAAAATCTTAAAAAGGAGATTAGGACAATTGAAGGAGAAAATACATGCAAATCACACTTAACATACATTCACAAATGGTTATTAGAAGAGAAAAGCACCCCCACTGATTAATTTAGTAGATAAAAATTGAATTCCTAAAACAGGACACCTGAGATCTATAATAGTTTTCCTGCAGAAAGATTCGTTGTTCTGTTGAGAATAAGTTTTTCAGTTTGTTAGTCTAACATCTTATTTGTTTTTGGAAGCATTGCCTGATTGAGGATCTTCATACACAGCCTAGGAATTAACATCTTTGCGAAGATCCCAGAGCGATAGTCATTTCTGCTTATCTTCCCCACTCTCTCATCACCTTCTCTCCCCATGCTTTCTTATCCCTCCCTCACAAAGGTGAGTTCCTGAACTGAGAAGAAATATAAAAGGAAGGGGAAAGGGAAAGGTCAAAGGAAAACAGAACGGGGAAGGAGGGCAGGTTGCAGAACAGCAGAGTCTCTGTCAGGTGCTGTGCATGACTCTGTTCGTGATCAGCCTGCAGCCCCTCTAGTCACCCTCCTCTGTGGACCATGGGTCATCCAGGGCTGCTGCCGACACAGCCCTGTCTGCCCTGGAATACGGGCCAACGTGCACTTGCCCACTGCGGTCGTAACCTTAGCCAGCCCACATTTCTCCTGTTCTAGCTGATAACTGGCACAGCCCGGGCACTTTAGCCCACTTAGAACATGGAAAACTGCTCTATTTTTGAAGGTGTACTTGCCAATTGTTTTTCAGTCGCCAGTGTCTAAGGTACTGGGACCTCAGAGCATGAGAGCCGTTCCCAAGCTTGTTATTGACCTCATCCCCAACCATCCTCTCTCTGTGCCTCCCTGACCCCAGGTGCGTGCTCTTCCACTGGCCTCTCTCTGTCTCCTGTGCCAAACCTGCTTTCTTCAGAATCCCCTTTCCTCTTTGCTCAGTGTGTCCCTGAACAGCGGGAGAGGGAGGGAGAGAGGGAGAGAGAAAGAAGGAACAGTGAGTGAGGAAGCCCAGGCTTTGCGACTTACCAGGGATTTTTGTCAAAGATGAAAGTATCAAAACGTACCAGACAGAAATGGAAAATTGTACTTTAAAGTAGGAACACATGTTTGACTTTAGAAAAGTCAAAACTGCAAAGGATTGTTTTCTTCTATTGTATTCTCTCCCCTTCTCCTGATTTTTACTTGGAGGCAACACAAAATAAAAGGAATGGGATCTATTCCTCCGCTACACTATGCACTCTATTACCTTTCTAAGACTTGAAAAATCCAGAATTCCAAAGCAAATCTGACCCCAGAAATTTAGGATAAGTACCTTCACGGCCACCACGATTCTGATTGCCTCCTAGCTGGTCTCCCCTTTCACCCTTGCTGCCCTTCAGTTTATTCTGAATGCTCCAGCTAGAGTGACAGTTAAAATCTAAGTCAATTCAAACTACTCCTCTGCTCAAAACCCTCCGATAAATCCTCCTTTCAGAGGCCCACAGAGGCCTCCATGACCTGCCCCTGCCATGCCGCTACCATGCTGACATCACCCTGCTGGCTTCTTTGCTGTTTTTGAACAGGCCTGGAATGTACATTGTACTCCTGCCTCAGGGCCTTTGCACTTGCTCTTTCCTCCAGATTACTGAAGTCAAGCTCCTTCACAGAGGTCAGTCTTTACTCAGATGATACCTTCCAAGGGAGACTTCCACTGATGATCTTTTCTAAAATTATATCTTCCACCAATATTTCTTCACCCCTCCCCTTTAGCAGTTGAAACTTACCTTAGGGATAAAGGTGTTTTTGTTTTTAGTTTTTCCTCTTTGGACATCAAAAAAACTTGCCTTGAACATCTTTGGCCTGTAGTCTGAAATTATTGCCTCATAGGAGTTTTAAGTGGTACTGTCATTCATATTTAAGAGTTAGTGCTAAAGTAACAGATACCATGCTATTACACGTGAGCTCATACTTCAAGGTTAAAAGTAAAATGAATGATCTTTCTTAAAAAATTCTTTTCTAGGGTCTTTGTCAATTATTCTGCATCTCGGGGTTCAGGAGAAATCCATTTGTAATCACTTTTCATTTATCCAACAGGGGGGACTAAGTGCCCAAGCTTTTGTTCGTGTGGAAATAGAGGACGTGAATGATAATGAACCTGTCTTTAACCCATCAACCTACGTGATGAGCATTAGTGGCCAGACCCAACCAGGCACCGAGATCATCAATGTCCTTGCCACTGACAGAGATTCTGGGATATATGGAACAGTGGCCTATGAACTCGTTCCCGGAGACCTGTCATCCCTTTTCGCCATCGACTCCACTACAGGTATGTGATCTTGGAACAGTTTTCCTCTGAAACCAGCAGGTTCTCCGTAACAGCCAGAAAATTGGCAAAAGTGATTTTTTATTAGCATGGGTACTGCAGGGCTCACTTCACCTTCCAGAAGGCAGCAAGGTATATTGTAAAGATCTGAGACTTCGTGATTAGATGCGACCAGGTGGGAGTTCAAGCCTTGTTTCCCACTGGTCTTAATGATCTTTAATGGCCTCAGTCTTTTTACTTTAAAGGTCGTGATATTAATCCCTATATTGCAAGGTTTTGTGAGTATTAAAGGCAGTCAATTATGAGAAACAACTGGCCAATAGTATTTATTTTGCAAATGTTCATTCACTCCATCTGTAGATGACAAGATCATCTACAGATGATTTCCGTCATTTCAGTGTATTAGTAGATAACATTAGTCCAAAGAGCATTGCATGGACATCCAAAGTAGCTCTCCTTCTTCTACTAGGTCTGGCATTCCCTAGTCTCTTTGGGTCTTAGCTTCCTTGTTTTTAAAATGGTACCTAAAGCTCTATTTAATTCTCTAATATGGTAATTGCATCTGCCAGAAACTGCAGTGGGTAAACTGAGTCTTCTAGAAATAGTAGAATGGCAGGAGGTTATCATCACATTCTTATTGATTTATTGTTAACAAAGTAATATTTGAAATACTTGATGACAAGAAAATAGGACATTTCAAGTACAGTGTATTACATTGTAATACTTCTCAGATAGTAGAGAGATTCTGGTCCCAAAATGATCCAGAAAAAAAAAAAAGCAGTGTTTTTTTTTTTCTTTTACATTTTTCCTTCTTTTAAAATGTTTTCAAATTTAATTTTACTTTATTATAGTAAGAACACTTAACAGGGGCTCTGCCCTCTTAGCAAACTTTTAGTATATGATACATAATTGTTGACTCCAGGTACAATGTACAGCATACCACTAGAACTTATTCATCTTGCTTAACTGAAGCTTTATGCCCACTGAGTAGCAATTTCCCATTTCTTCCTCCTTGATTGCCTCTGACAACCACCATTCTACTCTGATTTTATGACTGACTATTTTAGAGACCTCATGTAAGTGGGATAATGCAGTATTTGTGCTTTCGCTATTGGCTTCATTCACTCAACATAATGTCTTCCAGCTCATCCATGTTTTTGCATATTGCAGGATTTCCTTCTGTGTCAAGGCTGAATAAAATTCCATATTTGTGGAATGCATATACCACATTTTCTTCATCATTCATCTATGGATGGACATTTAGTTTGTTTCTACAACTTGGCTGTTATGAACAGTACTTCAATGATCATGGAAGTGCAAATATCTCTTTGAGATTCTACTTCTCCTTTTTAAAAATTGTTCATTTATTTACTTTGAGAAGAGAGAGTAAACAGGGGAGGGGCAGAGAGAGAATCCCAAACAGGCTCTGCACTGTCAGCACAGAGCCTGACTCGGGGCTTGATCTCACGAATTGTGATCTCACGAATTGTGAGATCATGACCTGAGCTGAAATCAGAGAGTTGGATGCCTAACCAACTGAGCCACCCAGGCGCCCCAAGATTATATTTCCTGTTAAAGCACCTGAGCACGAGTAGAATGTGTTTTATTGTGATGACAATAATGTCAGGGGCTACAATAGACATTTCCTGTACAAGGTCTTTTTTGGATCTTCACAATACCCTCTGCAACAACTGTATTCATTAGCCTCAAACAGTAATCTACACAGGAAAGCTAATCTACCAAGGGAGCTTGGCTTCTCACCCAGGCACGGTAAGGGGAGAGTCATTGCTTCTTGCCTGGAAGGTGGACTTTCATCCTGTGTGTGTGTGACTGGCTGGGGGATTAGTTGTTATTTACAATGGCAGTCTTAATATGGTAGAACTTGCCTTGCTCAAAATAATACACTGACATGGATCCTTTAACATTTTAAAAATCAGAAGAGTTTTTTTTTTTTTTTTAGGAAATTACTTATCTTGGCTTTTTCAAAATTCATCTGAACTGCTTGTCAAATTGTCAGGCCCTCTAGGATACTAGCATTGCCAAAAATATATAGGTCAGCCAGTGATCAGGGCATAGGATCTAAAAACATTTAGTAGATTGTTTTTAAAAGCCATCAATATACTCATCGTCTGGTTTCCTCTGGAAGGTCTTGAAGTCTGAGCTGTAGTGTGTTCTGTTTTTAGAAGAGATCTCGTATTGCTGCACGGGCTTCATTCAGCCACAGGCTTCCATTCCTGGCACAGGCCAGAAGACATATGCCGTTGTTAATCAAGGAGAACGCTTTACGTGGGTCATTATCTAGGAAAGTATCATGGTATTTTTTTTTTTTAAAGCAAAGACCAAATTCGTAATGGAAGTAGCCTGGGGTTGTTATTGTTGGCAGTTTTGATGCCAGTTCATTTAGGTTGAAGATGTTTTTCCAACAGTGCTTAGAATTTGGTTGCACTTAATATCAATTCATGAGAAATTCATGAGGCCTGGGAATGCTTTACTTTAACTTTTAGAAGAGAATTAAACAGCATCACAACTAGCTATGGGGAAAAGTTGCCTAGTGAACAGGCAGTCTTCAATTTGAACAGCTGGATTCAAGTTCATCTGCTGGCCGACCGCAACTCTGAATATATTTTCTTTTTTTCTAATTTTTTTTTAATGTTTTGTTTATTTCTGAGAGAGAGAAGAGAGAGAGACAGTGTGAGCAGGGGAGGGTCAGAGAGACAGGGAGATACAGAATCCGAAACAGGCCCCAGGCCCTGAGCTAGCTGTCAGCACAGAGCCTGATGTGGGGCCTGAACCCACGAACTGTGAGATCATGACCTGAGCCAAAGTCAGATGCTCAGCCAACTGAGCCACCCAGGCACCTCTTTAAAAAAAAAATTTTTTTTTTAGTGCTTTATTTATTTCTGAGAGAGAAGAGAAAGAGCGTGAGCAGGGGTATATTTTCTATATTGTACATAATAGACTTTTAGACTATGCCATCAAAGCTAATTTGTCAATGTCCTTTAAGAGTAGAACAAGGAACTGTGTTGGAATAAGGGTTTCCTCTTCTGGATCTATTTTTTGGTTGTAACCTATAAAAAGTTGGACTTTCTTTCTTCTGCCATTAGGTCTGTCTTTACAGAGGCTTCCAGTATAAATACAGAGTCAAGAGATTGCTTCCATCAATATATATTTGTAGACTGAATGAATAAATGACATCTAGAAATCATTGAAAAGTGATTTAAATCCTTATTACATATTCTTAAGAAACTTCGAGGGAGTGTCATTGATAACACAGAACAAAACTTCACTTAAAATCCTCTTTCCCCATCGCAGTGTGGTAGGTAATGCTGTGGCCGCCTCAAAATTCTCTCAAATTAGTTCCAGCCTCTCTGTGCTAGCGAGCACTTTTCTAGATATATATGCTAACTATGCAAATATATTTGTACTTATATGTAGTTATATATAGCATTATATAATTACATAGATGTCTAGTTGTAGAGTTTTATATTATATGAGAAAGATATGGAACATTGATGAGCTAATTTCTACATTGTCATCTCTTCCTGAATCACTCTAAAAATCTCTCTCAGAGAGACATCCATTCATTTGCTCATATGTTGATGCATCTTCTGTCAGACATGCTATTTTAGAAGCTTCCATGCTTTGTGCTATAGGCTCATGTTTTCCTGAAGGCAGGAGATTTCCCATTGATCTCTTTATACCACAACCAAGACTCATGCTTTAAAAATAGAGCTCTTTGACTTTCTGTGTTCATCTGGTAAGAAAAATGTTTTGGAGAAAACTGGAAGGGGGTGTGGTGATGTCATGACTGTTTTCTCTTGTGGGTTTATCTTCCTGTTCTGTTTCTGGTTTTCTAAGTTTGTTGTTGGTTCAAAGCACATTTTTGTAAAACGTGCTTCGGCACCAGGAGAGAGATAGTAAGCTGAGCCTTCATTTCTCTTGCTCTCCGTTAGCTGGGCTCCTTTGATGTGGGCACGAGTCAGACCACACTGTTTTGAGTTTTAAAAGAAGGAACACGAGAGTCATACTTATTAATAGCTCTTTTTATGTTTTTAATCCCATTTTGTGAATTGTATGTAGATTTTTTTCCCTACATCGTTTGAAGTATTCTCTTTAGGAGCATGAAAAGAGTAGTTCTCAGCTTTTGTGTTTGTCCTGTTTATTTAGTAACCTTACACTGAAGCAAATGTTACTGCTAATTTTATTACTTTAAGGTGTCAGATTGAAAACATTTGTGCTGGTTGTCTACAGCAGTCCAACTACCTCTTTGCTGTGGCTACCTTCGGTTAAATTCTCCTGGTTCACCTTTTTTTACAGAAGCAAGTCAACAATGTAAAGAAAAGTCCGTTAAAGTTCTAAAGACTTCTGCTGAAGGCAGAAAATGGAAGCATGTTCATCCTCTCAAGATGTATTTATTCACACGGTGCCTGGGTGTCTCAATCGGTTAAACTTCCAGCTCTTGATTGTGGCTCAGGTCATAATCTCACAGTTCATGAGTTCAAGCCCTGTATCAGGCTCTGTACTGACAGTGTGAGGCCTGCTTGGGATTCTCTCTCTCTCTTTCACTCTCTCTCTCTCTCTCTACTTCTTCCCCACTTGCATGTGCTCAAATTTTCTATTTCTCTCAAAATAAGTAAATATTTTCCAAAAAATATTTAAAAAAAAGACATATTTATTCAATACCTATTATGTGCCAAGCACTCACTGTTTTAGGTATTGGTGTACATCAGTGAGTGAGAAAGATAAAAATTCCTGTTCTCATAAAGCTTACAACAAAAGCTTATGTCGCCCTGCCTATTGTCTGTTCTATGTTTAGTTGCGGTGTACACAAAATCCAAGTTTAGCATTACAGAAGAACAAGTAATTAAAATGGTAACTGAGTGAGTGAAACTGCCACACAAAGGCAGCTATGCCTCTGTGTTTGGTTGCAGTCTTTTGTTTGTACAGGGTGTGTGGATTTTAATATGTACTGTAAGTAATGTAGCACAGACTCTGTTTTTCTTTATTTCAAGGGCAAATCTTTTTCTAATGTGAGTGTTAGGCTCACATTTCATATCATGTAACGATTCTCATAATTCTTCATGATTGCCACTTTCCTACATTTAGAACATTCTGATGTGTAGCTAATAAATTAAAACCACATCTCATTTCATAAAGGATGTGGACCTACTCATGCTAAAAAAAAAAAAAAATGACTTCCTTGTATTTGCAAGACAGAGACTAAAATTAATCACGAACACCAAATCAGTGTGTTTCGGTTTTGTAGGAAACAAAAATATATTAGAGAGTTTTCCTATTAATTTTTCTAGTATAAGATCACAGACTCTTGGGGATGGAAGGGACTTTCCAACTCAGCTCCCTTATTTAGCAGAGGAAGAAACTGAGGCTGAAAGGGATTCGGTGACTTGCCTAAGGATACACAGTGGGTATATGGCAGAATTGGACATAAACCCTCTCTTGGACCCATTATCGGTTCCCATTTAGGTCTGTCTCAGATGATAACACCTTTCAATATCTTTTCTATATATTGCCTCTATGAGCCTTACATCAACTTATGACATAAAGCAGATGCTTTTGTGCCTATCTGCAAAGAAGAGAATAAAGACCTTAAGAATCTCGGTGACTTACTGAGGCACATAGTCATAAACCTGACACTTGAATTTACTTCTCAGACTTCCATTTCAAGGCTCTTTCCACTATTATGCCTTCCCCCCACCCCTTTTAAACTAAAAGAAAATCTAAAATAAATAGAAGTTTCATTGTTGCAACTAAATAAGATAGAAAAATGATCTCTTGCTGTGACTTCTCGTATAAGCCTATTTGAAACACCAAATCATCTCTTGATTTATTTGTTCTTTTCAATAGAATACATAGAATTCAGTGGTGTCTTCTAAAATGGGTATGTTTTCCTTAAAAATCCTTTCATTGTTGATATGAGACAGAATTTTCAGTCCGTTCTATTCCTTTCAGCCACTACAACTTAGTAACCCCTATATGTGTATGAAATAAATAGCATAATGTCACCTATTTACTGAATAAGTCTTTATATTCTCACAAACTGAATATAGGGAAGACATCATAAATACTAATGACTAATAGGGAATTGGTATCAACATCTCGTTGTTTTTGGTCTGTCTCTGTTTTTGAGAAAACTACACTTACAGACTCCATGTTTGGTAATGGTCATGATTTTGTGCTTGTTTTTGTTCTTACCTATCCCATAGCTTACAAGTTTAGCAATGGCCCCCAGATTATTTTCTAATTATGAATGACCACCTTGGTTGAGGATCTCATCTTTTTCGAGAGATTGGTTTCTGACAGTCAATATTGCTTCATTAGTAGAATTATATGTATACTAGATTTTAATTAAGAGAGGACTTTTGCCTTTAATTAATTTATTTATTTATTTATTTAATTTTTGAGAGACAGAGTGCAAGCAGAGGAGAGACAGACACATACAGAATCTGACACAGGCTCCAGTCTCTGGGCTGTCAACACAGAGGCTGACACAAGGCTTAAACTCATCAACCATGAGGTCATGATCCGAGCTGAAGTCGGATGCTGAATCAACTATGCCACCCAGGCGACTCTGTCTTTAAGTTCTTTAATTAGTCTATCAATTAAAATATTTCATGCCAACACTTTCCTCTATTTAAATAAAAAGTGACAAGGTAAAGAACATAGACAAACATTATTGCGCATTTTAATTGGTATGTACAAATCCAAGCACTCAGTAATATAAGCATAAAATAACCAGTGTTCATTAACAGCCAGTAAATGAATTGATGTTAATTTTTTTAAAGTTAAAGTTTGTCTCCTGCACTGGTGCTTAGTGATAATTTGTAAGTTTCATGAAAAAGATGAGAGCCAAGTAATTACTGTACTTTATAATATGAAAATATAATGCCATAAATTCTAAGTTGAAAATGTAGGCAAAATGATATTCATTTTATTGACTATTTTGTTATTTATTACATACATAAGTATGCATATTTATAAGTAATATATATTATAGCACTGTATATAGTTATTTTCTGGCCCCTCCTTTTATTATACACCTCAGTTTATTTAAAATTGTTGGATGCAAGGGGTGCTTGGATGGCTCAGTTGGTTAAGCATCTGACTTTGGCTCAGGTCATGATCTCAGCGTTTGTGAGTTCAAGTCCCGCACTGGGCTTGCTGCTGCCAGCGTGGGGGCCTGATTCAGATGTTCTGTTACCCTCTCTCTCTGCCTCCCTGCTGCTTGTGCATGCATGCTCTCTCTCAAAAATAAACAAACATTAAAAATTAAAATTGTTGGATTCAAGTAAGTGGGTTTTCTTAAGCCTCTTCATATTCAAGTGTTAAAAAGTGAATGTTTTGTTACATATTTATGGCAGCAGAGATCATCATGTCTGAAGCGGAGAGATGGGCAACAGAATGACAGATATATTGAGTAAGGTCACTTATGAAGCACTTTAAAATCATAACAGAGGGGTGCCTGGGTGGCTTAATCGGTTAAGCATCCGACTGCAACTCAGGTCAGGATCTCATGGTTTGTGAGTTCGAGCCTGGCGTCGTGCTCTGTGCTGACAGCTCAGAGCCTGGAGTCTGATTCTGTGTCTCCCTCTCTCTGACCCTCCCCTGCCTATGCTGTCTCTCTCTCTCTCTCTCTCTCTCAGAAATAAATAAAACATTAAAAAATTTTAGAAAAAAAATGTAAAAAAATAAAATCATGGCAGAGAAGTTCAAATTTGATTTTTGTAGAGAATAAGGGATGACATGATGATTTTGAGCCTCAGCATGTCATGGTGGTGTTTAAGGAAAATTACCCCGGGGGGTGGCGTGCTAGTTGCCTCCTTTCTTTATTCTAACACGATGGAGAGAGAGTGAACTCTCTGATGTCTCCCTTTATAAGGAAACCAGTCCTATAAGATCAGGTTTCACCCCTGTGACCTCATTTAACCTTAATTATTTCAAATGCAGTCATATTGGGGATTAGGACTTCAACATATGAATATTTACGGGACAAAAGTCCAAAGCACATATGCTCATTAAAACTATAGGAGTGTAAGGGGCACCTGGGTGGCTCGGTTGGTTGAGTGTCTGACTTTGGCTCAGGTCATGATCCCACAGTTCATGGGTTTGAACCCCACATCAGGCTCGTCAGCTCAGAGCCTGGAGTCTGCTTTGGATTCTGTGTTTCCCTCTCGCTCTGCTCCTCCCCCACCCACACTCTGTTTCTCTCTCTCAAAAATAAATAATTAAAGAAAACATTTCAAAATTAAGAAAAAAACTATAGGAATGTAAGAAAGCTGATAATGAACTGTGCCATAATCTCAACCTAGAGAAGATATTCTCTCTTTATAGTTGTTCAGACCCTTCCATGTTTTCTAGCAGGCATATTTTTCTGTGTGTGTATGGGGGGGGGGGAGCGGTACACAAAGTAGGTGTTCGTGTTTATGATTATATTTTACATATTGTTTTGTAATCTAACATTCTCACTTAGCAACACCTCTTGGATTTTTCACAGTGGAGAATATTTTAAAAATAGTTATTCAGTACTAATTTTTTTAACACACTGAGTTGATACTATAGATTGAACTTTTACAGTTTTTTTCCCACATAAAATGTAGCATGTAAAATCTTTCTAGATAAAAACACTCATATCTATTCTTTTCAGATGCTACGTTAATATTCTACCGTATTAATATATCACATTGTATTGAGCCATTTATTCTTTTTTTGTGCTATCCCTTTAAGGGTGGGGACTTAGTTTCCTCTCACCCTCCCAGCTCTTCCAGAGCCTGCTGAGTTTTTAAAGTTCCAAGTTTTAAGTTGTAAGAACTCAATTGGGCTCCTCTGGTTTTCACCGCCAAATGTCAGAGGGATTCATCCTCCCCATGTGTGCTCCCTGTGTGGGGGTCTCTTTGTCTCCCCTCTCCTGACAGGCACTGTGCTTCCCTCCTGCAGACAGACAGTTTCTGAGGGCGGTTACTTCTAGACCCTTGCCTCAGCCCCTTCCTACCCTCTTCCATGTGGCCTTTTCTTTCCATATAGTCGTGGAGCTTATTCTGCCAGGCTTCAGGTCAGTTTCGGGGTTATTTATACCGATGTGAGCATTATCTCGCTGTATCCGTGGGAAGAGGGTCGTCCTACTCTGCGAGCTTCCCCGGAACTCCCATCCATTCTCTTCTTGATGGATAGTGAAGTCACTTGTGATATTGCAAAGGCATCCTCCCCATTTCTTTCCATGCACCGCTGTAAGCAGGGGGTAGGCTTCTAGGTGACTGAAAACGAACAGTTTGCAGTTTGATACATAATGCCTAAGTGCTTTTAAACAGTGTACAGTCCATATCATTTATCATCCCTGAGTGTTATCACTTTAAAAGTTTAACAAACATTAGAGTAAAAGCAAGAGGCAATTGTCTTCCTTTCATAATTTTCTCGTTTTTTTTTTTTAATTCAGTTTGAACATTATCATATTTGCTCATGTTCCTTTCTTTTATTTAAACTCTGTCTCCTGTGGCTCCTGGGTAGCTCCATCCGATAAGTGTCCTACTTCTGGGTGTCTCAGTTGGTTAAGCGTCCTATTTCAGCTCAGGTCAATGATCTTGAGGTCCGTGATCTCAAGCCCCACATAGGGCTCTGAGCTGTTACTAGTCCAGCATCGAGTTCTGTGCTTATAGCTCAGAGCCTGCATCCTGCTTTGGATTCTGTGTCTCCCTCTCTCTCTGCTCCTCCCCAGCTCATTCTGTCTCTCCCTCTCCCTCCTTCTCCCTCCCTCTCCCTCTCTTTCCCTCTCTCAAAAATAAACCTATAAAAATAAAACAAACTATCTGTCCTTATCTACTGCTAACTTCACTTTTGATTTACTTGTATTTTCCCCCTTTGTTGCAGAACTCTTCATTTATTATTAGGATATAAATTGTTTCAAAATGTTGTCTTTTGATTTTATTTATAAATCATCAAGTAAATTAATGAACTCGTGACTGAATAAGAAAGATTAAAAATCACTAATTAAAGGGGTGCCTGGGTGGCTTAGTCGGTTAAGCGTCCGACTTTCGCTCGGGTCATGATCTCGTGGTTCGTGGGTTCGAGCCCCGCGTCGGGCTCTGTGCTGACTGCCAGCTCAGAGCCTGGAGCCTGTTTCAGAGTCTGTCACTCCCTCTCTCTCTGACCCTCCCCTGTTCACACTGTCTCTCTCACTCTCCTAGAAATAAATAAAACATTAAAAAAAATTTTTTTAAATAAAAAAAAATAAAAAAATAATTAAAATGTGTTAAATTTATCATAAGCATGTGTACACAGGCCACTGTCGGATCATAGAAGGTAGATCTAAAGCAAAGTGGAAGGTATATGAAGGTCACCTGCACCAGGTGAGACTTGAGCTGTGCTCTAAAATGTGACTGGAAGTCAGAAAAGATGAAGAGGTTTTTCTAGGAGGGGGATGCAGTAATCCAAAAGGAAAAGAGCAAGATCTGGAATTTATACGTGTTTCACTGTGCTCAGAGCTACTTTAGAAGTTGAAATTTTAGTTTTCTTCTGTAGAGTTAGGATCCTGATTCCTGGGCAAATTGTGACCATCCTACAATCTTGCATTAGCTTAGATTACATTGGATCATGGGGTCATACTCTACTATCCCATCACCCGGGGCTGGTGATATGGCTCTAGGTCCTAACAAAGGTGACACAATTTCTGTTTCCTGGTGAATTGATATACTTCCAAGATGTCGAATGTTTAAGCTTTAAGAAAATATTGCTTCCCTGACAGAATTTGGGCATCATCTTGCAAACATGCTCAAGTTCTTGTATTAGAATGTAGAGATGTTAGGGTTCTCCAGAGAAACAGAACCAGTAGTAGAGATAGATAGATAGATAGATAGATAGATAGATAGATAGATGATAGATAGATAGATAGATAGGGATTTATTGTAAGGAATTAGCTCATGTAATTATGGAAGAAAAACCCCAAGATCTGCAAGGGGTTGGTAAACTGAAGACCCAGGAGAACCGATGATGTAGCTCCAGTCTGGTGGCTGACAGTCTCAAGACTTAGGAAGAGCTGAGGTTTCGATATAAATCTGAAGGCTGGAAAAAAGAAAAGAAAACAGAACAGAACAAGACAAAACAGTCTCAGCTCAAAGGCAGTCAGGCATGAGGAATCACCCTTTCTCAGGGAAGTGTCAGCCTTTCTGTTGTATGTAGGCCTTCAACTGATTGGATGAGGCCCAGCCACATCAGGGAGGGCAACCTGCTGCAATTAGTCCACCCATTTAAACATTAGTCTCATCCAAAACACCATCACAGAAACATGTTGCATAATGTTTGACCAGATGTTTGGGCATCCCATGGCCCAGTCAAGTTGACAGCAAATTAACAGAGTAGAGTTAGCAGATCGGGTGTTGCTATTGCTCGTCAGGGTTTTGTTTTGTTTTGTTCTGTTTTGTTGTTTTCTGGTTTTTTTGCATGTTCCCTGTTTTCAATTCTTTCCTTCCCCTACCCAGGAATTATTTACTTAACATCAACTCTTAGTCATTTGGACGCTACTACACTTTTGCTGATGGTCTGTGCTCGAGATGGTGGCGGGCTCACATCCATCATTAATGCCGACATCACTATACACGTTCTTCAGACAATGCTGGCGCCTGCTGAATTTGAAAGGCCTAAGTATACTTTCTCAGTTTATGAAGATGTACCTGAAGACAGTCCTGTGGGAACAGTGAAAGCAAAAGAGTCCTGGAGTAAGTACTTCTGAGGCCCTGTTAAAACCCATGATTGGAATCATTTCTTGTGTTGCCTTAGGCTGTGCAATCTTGAATGAATCTTTTCCTCTCTCCATGCAAGAAGAAAGGGAGACCACACAATCTGTGATGCACTCTTTGTTCTTTCAACATTATTTCTATCCTACAATTTTTCCTAATCAAAAAAGTGATAGGTACTTTGAAAAGTTTAAAACAATGCAGAATGATTATAATGTAGAAAGTATGCATCTATAACCCACTCTTCCAAACACACACATGTGTACACACACACTTTAAAATTTTTTATGAAAATATATCCTACTACATTTTTTTGTTTTACAATTACTCTTTCCCCCCGACTTTATAGATGGAGGACAGTTTTCTAAGTAACTGGATATCATTCTGTTTCATTTTAAAAAAAAAGATTGCATAGTACTTTCACTTAGATGTAAACATGTTTTGCTGTTAATGTGAATGATTTACAATCATTTTTTGCTAGTCCTAATAATATTCAAGCAAATATCCATGTACAGCTTATAGAGGTTTCTCTGCAGGGCACATACCTGGAGGTGAATTACTTGTCTAAAGATCTTGTCCTGCTCACAGTCTACTTCTTCTGTGTCCTCATCCCTTCCCTTACTGTTTTTTGGGGGTATGTGCCATTCCTAGGTAGATATCATAGAAAAGCATCAAGTAGAAACTTAACCTGTCTTCCCCAAATATGTAAAGCAGGCATCCAAATTATTTTCTGAATATCTTTCCCTTTTACTTAATATAAAATTATTGAAAGGAAGAGAGTGAAACCTGTGCCTTACTCCTTGTCCATTGGACATTATCCTTGTTCACGAATCCGTCTTAACCTTGTATCCACTTTCCAGTAGATTTTGGAGAGCCGAGGAGGATGTAACACACTGCATAGTGTTTTCCACGGATGTAGTATAGATTCATGCTTTTAGTGGGTGCATTCTTTTGGCACAGGGTGACTGTTTTCTTTCTCTGCCTCTAACCCCCCTCCCCCCCCTTATTTTCAGATTCCTCGGAGCCAGTTTCTTACAGAATCTCCTCTGGTGATCTGGACAGAAAGTTCTCTATTCACCCATGGCTGGGTGTCATTCGAACCCAGAAGCCTCTGGATCATGAAACTCAGCCCGTGGTTGTGCTCACAGTGCAAGCACAGCTCGGCGGCTCCCCCGCCTACAGCAGTACAGAGGTCAACATAACTGTAATCGATGTCAATGACAACCACCCAGTATTTCCCAAAGCCTCTGATGAGGTGAAAATATCCCAGACCACTCTGCCTGGCACAGCCTTGTACCTTGCCCGTGCACAGGACAAAGATAGCGGGCAGAATGGATTCATCCGATACACCATTGCAAACCAGAATCCAAGCATCTTTTCCATTGACTCGGGGCTTGGTGTGGTGTACCTCAATGAGAGTCTGGGAAGTGACGCGCCCCAGAAGTGCACGCTAACTGTCATGGCCCAGGACCTGGGCGTTCCTCCTCGGGCATCCCTATTAGTGCTGACAGTCGTGATCGAAGGACAAATGCAAAGCCCGTCTTTGACTTTTGCAAACTTGGTCTATCAAGTGGAAGTTAGTGAGTCTCTCTCACTCATGACCCAAATACTGCAAATACAGGCCTACCCACTTGGGCCACAGCGCGCAAACTCGGAGCTCCTGTACTCGCTGGGACTCAGCGCAGACTCTGCCGTGTTTGGCATCCGCCCTCACACGGGTTGGATTTATTTGCGGCGACAGCTTGACTATGAATCCACACAGACATATAATTTTAGGGTGTTTGCCTGGACCCCGGAGGACAGATTGTCGCAAAATGTGAGCACTTCAGTAATTGTTCATGTCCTGGATGAGAATGACAATTCCCCTACCTTCTTGCATGATGTGTTGTTTTTGAAAGTGGAGGAGAGCCCCGTTCCCCAAGGGGTAATAGGCAAAATTACAGCAATTGACAGAGACTCGGGAAAGAATGGACAGCTGTCATATTTCCTTTTGTCTGATGGAAAATTCTTCAAGATGAATCCTAATACAGGTAGCATTTTGTAGCTTCCACTTACTCCTTTAAAATCAAAATTAACAGAACTCAAACCTTTACCTATAACATTAGTACAAACATGTAGTGAAAGCTAGTTTTTAGTAGATACTTATTCAATTAGAGTATTGTGATTTCAAAATGCAGTCAAAATTAAATAGAATTTTACCTATAATGATTCATTCTTCTCTTCCCTCACACCCACATATTGCCAATATATGGTTCTTATTCTAAATTAGAGGTATGGTCAGAATTGGGCTGAATGAATCCTTGTGCAAAGTCTAATCCCCCCCCACACAACCATTCTTTTTCACTTGTAGATGTTTTTTTTTTTAATTTTTAATGCCAACTATTTTATAAAAGATAAATGTCATTGATGTAAAACTAGAAAATAATCCATCAGGTAAGATTTCAAAAGCATTCTATTGGTGTATTTCCCCATTTTCATTCTGATAAGGGAACCATGATGAAAGGGCAAATATTTCCACTGAGTTTTTTCTCCAAGTCTTCATTATGAAGTTAAATGTAAAAATACTATTATATTTTTACATTTGTATTTCAGACATTTACAAGGATTTTATTTCATTCTGTAACTGCCTACAAATGAAATCTGTTTCTATTGCAGTCATAGAGCTAAGCAAACGGAGACGCAGATAGCTCAAGTAACATGCCCAAGGTTATGGAGCTGGAGGAAATAGAGGAGGCCTCCACTTCATACAACTCCAGGAGATACCGGTTATGTCATAGCCTTTGTAATCGGTACCCCGTGCCCTACAGTGGGACAGAATTTGAATTTGGTTCTGATTAACTTCAGTCCTTTATAAAGTGCCGGTTATGTGAATTAGGAACGGGTGCCCCTTCCTCCAGCAGATGGAGCTTTACCCCAGGGCACATGACTTGCCAGGAAGACTGAAAACTGGGGTTTCAGCTCCCATTCACTCCCAAGCTGGGATGTCCTCTGCAGGGCACAAAGTGCACACCTCTACAGGGTGACCTGCTTGCTCTTTACTTCCCTACAGGACAGCTTTGGAGGTCTTCTATTTCACTTGTGGGGTTTTTTTTTTTTCCACTTGGTATTTAAAAAACAAATTAATTAAAATATGTAGTTGGCTCCCCCATGGTTTTCTCTCTCTCCTACAATTAGTCCAGCACCCAGATTCAGAAAGGCCAGGTGTCCTTTCCTCGAATTGAGGTATGGCTTTCAAGCAAGTAGCTTAACCTCAGAACTCAGTTTCCTCACCATGGATAGAGTGAATAGAGGGGGCTAATTCCTGCCATGCTTCGTGTCCTGCTCTGAAGGGAAGAGAGCTAAAGTCCATGAAAGGGCTTGGAAGACTACCTTCTCTGTTCCCATTCCCCAGGGATGGGTACAATGTGGTAACACAGGGGTTGAGGGCACTCTTCAAAGCATGGTGGGCGCACCTGTCCTCCCCACCCTGGTGCTCTGAGTGGTCTCCGTGGTGACAGGGACTAGCTCCCATGGAAGCCTGCCTCGGCATTCCCTGTGTGCGGCCCCACGCTGGGCTTCACAGTCTTTTTCGCCACTAACCTCCAGACTGCTACTTGTCAATTGGAGTTGGTTCATCAAATAAAAATGTGCTTGCCATTCAGGGTATGGGGTCTTCAGAAGAGAAGTACAGCTTGGAACTTTAAAAATCCATTTGCCTTGTATGTGATTTTTGTTAAAAATCTCGTAAATGCTACATAAACGTAGTTTATGTAGTAAACACTGCATTTTGACTCATCAATTCAGCACAACTTACCCTAATGTGAATTGTCCTTTCTGTTTCTAAGTTCATTTTTTGTTTCGTTTTACACACTGTCATTTTATTCAGATGAAGAGGGCAAAGGCAACTGGAACTCGCTTCATATTGACTTTCTCGTGAATAGGTATTTCCATAAATAGTGAGGCAAGTAATGGTGGTGGAGCTCTGCAGCAGGCGCTGGGCTTTGGGGAGAGAACACGTGGTGGCCTCCCATGCCCTTGGCAACAGGTAGAGGCCACTACACTTTTATGCCCAAGTCTCCATGGCTGAAACATGAGGGAAGTTACCCAGAAAACAGTTCTGAGCAAGAACATAGAAAATAAGGCTTGCAAAGCTTTGAGTTATTTGGGAAGTCACTACCCATTGCTACACATATATTTTGTCACATAATAATAAATAGCTATTTACATAAAAGATAATGTATTCGATTTCCAGGAAGATATTTTAGCCTTTTTAAAGTACTGATAGCAACTGTCATGTTTGTAGTAATTTACAGCTTACAAAACACTTTTGAATTATTGATTGTATTTGTTTCTGGTAGCCCTAGGGGGTAAGCTAGGGAGAGGTCCTTCCATGTCTGAAGTGGAGAAACTGAGACCAAAACCCAGAACTTGTAATATCAGAGCTGCTTTTCATTATTTTATAGAGCAGTATGACGAAGGATATGCTAGGGGGCACCTGGGTGACTCAGTCGTTTAAGTGCCAACTTCAGCTCAGGTCATGATCTCATGGCTTGTGAGTTCAAGCCCCTTGTGGGGTTCTGTGCTGACAGCCCAGAGCCTGGAGCCTGCTTCAGATTCTGTGTCTCCCTCTTTCTCTGCCCCTCTCCTGCTCATGCTCTGTCTCTCTCTTTCCAAAATGAATAAACAGTAAAAATAAATAATTTAAAAAGGATATGCTGTAATTTTAATTCTTCTAAATTATTACAAAATTCCCACAGAGTACTTATCATTTATTTTTATGATCATTTTTTTAGTTCAAATGGTTGATGGTAGATAGTTTGAAATATAAAGAGGGACAAATTTAAAGTGGCATTTTCAGAGGACACTTCAGGAAATTTAACAGGAGAGTCAAACTACTAACGTACATCATCTCTGAAACTGTTCATTCACTCTGAGTTTTCTATCTGGTTTTCCTTTCTGTGATTTAGCTTGGATGTGGTTCATAATGGCAAGATTTTAGTACATAGTGATAGCCTCTTTTGTTCAACTCCGTGTTCCTTAGGCGAATTGCTCAGTTGGGTGGCATTGGACCATGAGCATCAGGTGCACCATCAGGTGACCGTCTTAGTGACCGACCATGGCTCCCCACCACGAAACACCAGCATGGTGGTTTATGTCTCAGTCACTGACATCAATGACAACAAGCCATATTTCCCACAGTGTCTCCCTGGAAAGGAATTGCACGTCAAGGTTTGTAGAGTGAAGTAGCCTTGCAATGATTTTGTAATGTTCTTAGTCATTTGTTTTGAGCACCATCTTGTGGTAAAAAGTGTGAACTTATCAAATCAGCCTTGGTGTGGCAATGCATACATTTCCAGAAGATCTGGAAACTATTCACATGTCAAAAAAACCACCCATGAATTAAAAAAAATAAAATGATTGTATGTGCTATTTGGGATCGCACATCTAGTGTTATGATAATGCAGTTTTGCCCATTGCACACAAACCTAATGGTGCCACATTATCAGTAATGCTCAGGTGTGGATTGTTTTTCCCATAACTTGCATGCATCTCTTTGTGCAGGGCTCCTTATGGGCAGTTCGTACCCATCTCTAAGCTAGTTAGTTAAATAGAGGGGAAATATTTGTAGCTCTAAAGGCAACGGGCAACCAGAGACTATCAAATTTGATCTTTGCTAGCACATGCAAAAATTTCTCGTTATTATCTATATTATTTCATCTTTTTCATTTCCACGTTTTCTATTTTTTATACTATACATAATAAGTCAGAATGTTTGTATATGGACATAATTTAAAAATCTATCTTGGAGGTACTTATACTTTTTTAAATGAATGGGCTATATGAATAAAAAGTTTGGAAGCTGATACTCCAAAACAACTGGACACTCAAATTGTGCTCAGATATGCATATTGAACAACTCGGAAAAGGTACTGAGACAGGTAATAGCTTGAAAATCATCTTCCAGAGCCGTATTTAAAGAAAATTCTACCAAAACAAAGCATTATTATAGTATCATTTTGATTTTAATTATATGATTAAGATATCCCATGGCAAGATAACAGGACTCTGTACTCGGAGTTCAACTCCACATGTACATTTCAAAATCCTCTGAAAGTTCCTGTTAACTAGTGAGGTATGTTACCTATATGAGGTGTGTTTCCTGAAATAAAGGTTTATATCAATCTCTAGCATATTTGGGGAATGAGAAGATGCTAGAATTCTTAAAATATGTCCAAAATCTAAGATCCTTTAGTCAATTTAGTTTTTTTCCTCAAAATTAATTCAAATGCTGCAAATAAATTGCCCAAATTGTGTGTAAGATTTAAATTTATAGTGCTGTTTCTTTTCATGGATTTGCATTTATATAAAAATTACTTATATAATTTATATAGTAGACAATTGAGTTATATGTGGATTTTAAAATAGTTTTCAAAATGTGTAGTAGTAATGTGTTCTGTCACTTAAAGATTCATATTTCTTTCTAAAATTTCACTAGTTTTAAGCCGTTTGTTTTAATGATAGGTTCTGGAAAGTCAACCAGTAAATATGTTGGTTACAACTGTGTTTGCAAAGGATTTTGACGAAGGAAACAATGCAGAAATTGTATATTCAATATCTTCAGGTAAGAGTCACCCTCATAAAGGATTAGAAGCTTTTAAAATTTCCTCTTTTGTCTACTAACTACCTACCTTCTTCTGGGAAAATAGTTATTGTTGAAAATAACACCAGGCACAAACAAAATACTCTGTTATTTTCTAGAATCGCCTTTATTTTAAAAAAATAACATAACCTTTTCATGTAAATCATAGTAGATTTTGTGTATGGAAACCAAGCAATGATCTGCCTTAAATGAGTAATTTTCAGTAATCTGAAATGCAAATCAACTTTTATTAAAAGTGAAGTATTTAGTGAATCAAATTGTATTAAGTATAAAGACATATAATTATGAATACCAAGAATCTCTGGGTCTCTGAAGACTAAATATTCTTAAGGTCAAGGTAAATCACATTTGGAAAATGTCACATATGAACATATATATGTATGTTGGAACTTCATGTTTATGTTTTTGTTTTAGAATGTAGAGGCCTCAGATTTGTTTCAGTGATAAGCTTTAGTTGGCATTGCATTTTACACTATTTTTTATTATTTTATTTTTAAAATTTTTAATATTTATTTATATATTTTAGAGAGAGGCAGAATGTGAGTGGGGGAGGGGCAGAGAGAGAGGGAGACACAGAACCCAAAGCAGGCTCCAGGCTCTGAGCTGTCAACATAGAGCATGACGTGGGGCTCAAACTCACTAACCTAAAGATCATGACCTGATGTGAAGTCGGACACTCAACCTACTGAGCCACTCAGGCTTCCCTTTACACTATTTTTTAAAGATATTTGTTGTTGGAGCACTTGGGTGGCTCAGTTGGTTAAGCATATGACTTTGGCTCAGGTCATGATCTCACAGTTGATGAGTTTGAGGCTTGCATCGGCTCTATGCTGACAGCTGAGCCTGGAGCCTGCTTCAGATTCTGCCTCCCTCTCTCTCTGTCTGTCCGTTGCTCATGCTCTCTCTCTCTCTCAAAAATAAACAACAACTTAAAAAAATTTAAAGATATTTGTTGCTTTGTCACATTTATCACAAGCATGGGAAAGCAAGAGGTAACATTACCCATTATGCAGATAGTGTCTACATGGAAAACCCCAAAGATCCTGCAGTTAAACCATTGGAATGAAAAAGATAAAAAACTTCTGGGAACTGTGTCAATATACAAAACCACTAACATTTTAAAACCTAAGCAGATTTTCAAAGATCTCACTCACTGTAACAAAGAAAACCATAGGGTATTGGGGCAGATTTACTGTGTAATAATAATGGAGTTTAAGTTTCAGGGCCTTCACCTGAAGAGCTCCTCTGGGATGGGAGTAGGGGACAGTGAACAACTTATATTTGTAATATTGTCCTATTTTTCTTAAAGAGAGCTTCTTACAGCACCTGGGTGGCTCAGTTGGTTAAGCGTCTGACTTCAGCTCAGGTCATGATCTCATGGTTCGTGAGTTCAAGCCCCTCATCAGGCTCTGTGCTGACAGTTCAGAGCCCGAAGCCTGTTTCAGGTTCTGGGTGTGAGTGTCTCTCTCTCTGTCCCTCCTTCACTCATGCTCTGTCTCTATCTCTCAAAAATAAATAAACATTAAAAGAATTTCAAAAAATAAAAATAAAAAACAAAGAGAGCCCCTTACATAATATGTTTCAAACCCCTCCCCCCCAAATCAGGATCATCCTGTTAGAGCCTAGGGAGGCAAATTTCAATGAAAGACATTCAAGACCTTTATGTAGAAAATAACAAAATATTAATGAAAGATCCTAAAGAAGACCTGGAGGTCTTGCACAGGAAATCTATAAGGTGACTCTGTACCATTTTGTCATACCAGGTACAGGAAGGCTACTACAGGCGACTAGGATCATATTAGAAAAGTTCAGGAATCAACTTTAAGAGGATCCCACTGTTCAAAGAAGGGACAATTTGAACATCAATAAGAATGATTATGACAATAGATTGAAACCCTGCTAATGTGTTTAAATTCATGCTTAATGATTCTTAAAACAGGCCCTAAACAAACCTTTCATTGTCATAGTTGGAGCCCTAGATGATGTTAGTGAACCAGTCCATTATTTTGAGCACTGTTAAAAAAAAAAAGTTTAGCATCAAATATTTATCCTGACTTTCCTATGATGAACTGTTCCCTTGGGTTACCACTATGTAGGTGAGAAGTTTCTCTTTATTACTATATTCCAGCTAATAAATGAAGAATGGATGTTAGACTCAGAATATTGTACTTTGCCACACTGAATGTGTCTTTAGTGTATGGTGGCTATACATCAGTGGGGGCCAACTTCAAAAAAAAAAAAAAAAGGCCGTCAGACATGTGCTTTTGAAGGAAAGTGCAAAACAGCACTTTATGAAGTAATCTTGCCCACCTCCCCAACTGAACCTGAATCTGATTAACTTTCTAGAACCACCTCCCCATTTAAGGAATAGAGAACAGAGGAACACATTAAGCCACAGGGATGAGAACCCATGAAGATAAACTTCAGGAGACATATCCAGTTTCTTAAACAAATGAGTTGCAAGAACAAAATGAAGAGCTGGATAACAGAAGTGCACAGATTGAAGAGATATGCAAATAGGGACTGTATGTTGAACCTGAGCTGAGCTAACTGAAAAAAAAATGAAAAAGAAATAAAAGTTATGAGACAATGGAAATTTAAAACTGGCTATATATATTTGATGAGATTAAGGGATAATTATTAATAAAAAATTTAATGTTTATTTTTGAGAGAGGGAGAGAGACAGAGCATGAGCAGGGGATGGGCAGAGACAGAGAGGGAGACACATAATCTGAAACAGGCTTCAGTCTCTGAGCTGTCAACACAGAGCCTGAAATGGGACCCGAACTTGGAAACTGGGAATGGTGAGATCATGACCTGATCTGAAGTCAGACTCTCAACGACTGAACCACCCAGGTGCCCCTATAATTATTAATTTTTAATAGAATAATGAAGTCCTGTGACTACATTAAAACGTTCCTTTTTTAAAAGTTTTTTTTAAGTTTATTTTGAGAGACAGAGACAGCGTGAGTGGGGGAAGAGTAGAGAGAGGGAGAGAGACAGAAAATCCCAAGCAAACTCCTCACTGTCAGAACACAGCCCAGCGCAGGGCTTGAACTCATGAAACCATGAGATCTGACCTGAGCCTAAATCAAAAGTCAGATGCTTAACCAGCTGAGCCACCCAGGTGCCCTTGTTCCTTACTTTTTAGAGATGCATGTTGAATATATACAGACGAAATGATAGGATTTCTGGAACTTGCTTCTAAAGAAAATGGTAAAGGGAAATTATATGATTGGCGAATAAAGATCAGTCATGAGTTGATAATTACTGAAGCCACAATGATACGCATACAAAAGCTCATTGTAGCATTCTTCCTATTTTATGTATGTTTGAAATGTCCATAATAAAACATTTAAAAATCTGTTATACTTCTTGTCCATATTTTTAGTATTATTTTATGTTCATACACTCACAGAGCTAAAAACAAAGCTTCCAAATTATATGGGCATGTGGATTAATTAATTCTCTATTTTCTGCGTTGTCAGTTAACATTGATTTTTTCATTTCTGTGTGTCTATAGAAGATAGTTCTGATCACTTCAAGATCGATGCCAACAGTGGTGAAATAAGAACAACCACAATACTTTCACATGACCACAGACCCTCTTACAGGATGACCGTATTTGCCAGTGACCAGGGAGAGCCTCCTCTTCAAGGACAGGCCATCATTAATATCCAGGTAATATTCGATTGTCAATACAGTGAAAAGATGTTCTGAGGGATGCCTGGGTGGCTCAGTCAGTTAAACCTCTGACTTCAGCTCAGGTCATGATCTCGAGGTCTGTGAGTTTAGCCCAGTGTTGGGCTCTATAATAACAGCTCAGACCCTGGAGCCTGCTTGGAGTTCTGTGTCTCCCTCTCTCTCTGCCCCTCCCACACTCATGTTCTGACTCTGTCTCTCTCAAAAATAAATAAACATTAAATTTGTTTTGATTTTTAAAGATATTCTGAAGGTTTGATTTTTATACAAATGTGTACAGTGAAGATACCTTAAATAATGTGAATGCTATTTTCAGAGAGCATTGTAGACTTGTGTGTGTCTTTTTATTATGACTTGAGAAATAATTAGACCCAAATAACTTCTAACTTTAATTTTGTACAGTTCCTGACAGGATGTTTCCCTTTCTCACTCCATAGGGTCACTGCATTTACGTTGCTTTGCTTATGAAGAACAAAAAAGTGTCTTGTCTTTTACTTTTTCCTAATTGCAAGGACCTGGCAAATTTATGTGAGAAACTTGTGTATAAACACGTGGTCAATAATAAATCACGTAGTTCTTTGTAATTTTTCTTAAATTTAGAAAAGTCACTTGAGAACTGTATTTTAAGGCTTTGCTTTAATCATAATGAGCAAACAACTTGTGGGAAGTCTTCATTGTAGGAAAAATTCACACTAACCAGTCAAAGATGAGATGATTGTGCTTAGCTAGATTTCTTTGTTCATGCACATGATAATCAGTAATATTAGTATAGATGTGTATAATAATCAAGAATAGATATCCCTAAGAATTCTCTTTCCAAATTATATTCTTTGTTGACTGAGGATATGTGGGTTAGGAGAAAATTCTATATCATAATACTTCCAAGTCTCTGGTTTCAGATAAACAAAGACACATGATACATAAATGTGCACAGATGTTGTCATTATGGATATATTGGTCTCTAGGATTTAGAGTAATTTGGAGATCTATCCCACAGTCTTGTTGAAGAATCACAAAGCTGCAATTCAGCTTAACTGTAGAACAGTCTTACCAAACCTCATTTCATGCATTAGAACAAATGGGAAAGTGGAAAATTCTGTACTTTCTTATCTCCTAGATATTATCACACATTATGACAAATGGGAAAGTGGAAAATTGTGTACGCTCTTATTTATCTCCTAGATATAATGCAATTTTCAGTCTTCAGAGACACCTTGGAATTATATGATAAAAAAGGCACTTTCTCACCAATTAATATGTGTGTCATACAAATGGAAGGAATTCACTTCCAAAATAATATCATCACATCTATCTATCCATCTGTTAAAAAGGATCTCGAATTAATAGCTCCTTTCCATTCTTATTTCAGGTGATACCACTGTCTTAAGGGAGAGCTATCATTTCTCAGAATATTAGACACTTAGTTTTACCGGAAAACTTGAAGCCTGCAAAAATAATGAGCTTGATAAAGTCACCCGATCACCTTCAGCAACATCATAATGGAAAGTTACATTTTAGTATTGCTGCAGATGACCAGGATGGTCACTTCAAAATTGACAGCTCAACAGGTGACTTATTCCTTTCTAAGGAACTTGATTATGAAATGACATCGCATTATTTATTCAGGGTGGTTACTAAAGACCATAGCAAAACCCCTCCCCTGAATAGCACAGTCTTCCTTAGTATTGATGTGGAGGATCAGAATGACCATTCCCCGTCTTTCCAAGAGGAGCTCATTGTGATAAGCGTGAAGGAGAATGTCCCTATAGGGACACTGGTGCATGTCTTCAATGCCAAAGATGGAGATGGCAGTTTTTTGAACAGTAGAATTCAATACTTCATCGAATCCCACCACCCTGGAACGAGTCCATTTCTCATCCACCCCTCATTTGGCACATTAGTCACCGCATCCCCCCTTGACAGAGAGAGAGTTCCAGCTGTCGTCCTGACAATAACAGCATCCGATCAGGCTGTGAATGTGACAGACCGGCGCGTGGGATCACTGATGGCAAAGGTGGTGATTTTGGATGTAAATGACCACAGCCCCACTTTTATGTCTTTTCCCATTGCCCACATCAAAGAGGATGCCACAGTGGGCTCCTTGGTGCACCACATAACTGCTCAAGATCCAGATGAAGGAAGGAATGGAAGAGTAACATACAGCATCCTTTCAGGAAATGAAAACATGGCCTTTATGCTAGATGAGTCATCAGGTATGTATGTCATTGTCAATGAAAGTCTCTGATCACTTGCTTACATTTGTCCTTTTCATTTTCCTATGTTAAAATGATAGTCCCCAAGATCTATTGACTTTAAAGAAATGTGGCTTGATTTACCATTTAGCTTATGTATACGATCGGCACATACACATATATGATAGGTTGTATTCAGAGAACCAACTGTAATTGACCTCTTCGTTGAAATTAAAATTGACTGTGCTTTGTTGCTAGCTCACATTTCATGATGAATATAGAGTAGCAAACTTCTTTGTTACTATGCGTGGCTCCTCACAGGGTAGGAGATGGCACCAAAGTAAACTGAGGCAGAGCATGACTAAGCATCTGCATTAGTCAGACATTAGCATAGAAACTTATCTGTAAGATTATACAAATACACATTTGTAAATCATTGGAAATACTGTATTTTTAAACGGCTGGATTGATTTGCACATTACGACCTTAGTTTCACATCAGCTCTAACATTTTATTTTTTGCAGAAGCATTTACTCACCGTCCACTCTGTCACTTATTCAGTGTCACTCACTGTCACTTTTCTTGCTGTCACCATGTTGCTAGATAACATCTACTAGAAGTTTTAATGTAGTTTGATGGAAGATTACATGTATAAAGTGTCATTCTTGTGAAATTGGAAATTAACATCCCTCAACCTGGTTTGAAAAGATGGACTACCAAAATATAATAAAGCAATTTCTGCATGAGTCTTAGAAAGAAAAAATCTCAGATGTATACCATTTGGCCCAACTGTTAGTTGAGAACATTATTTGGAATGAGGCTGAATGTATAGGATTTGGAAGTCATGATGATAGACTGGCTATATACTGTTGGAAAATTTCATCAAAATATTTATTAAATCCTGTACATATGGTTCCATTCTGAGGCATGCATGACCATCACCTAAAAGCCCAACTGACAGAGAGATAGTCCAGACACAGCCGCTGATTTCTGTTAGAGGAGGGGTCTCCAAGGACCTGTTTCAGTGATACTTAAAACGTTTCCCAGCATGGCTAAGGAAGGTCTATTTCAGATCGTTAAAGAGGATGGATAAAATTAGAATCGTGCCTCAGTAATAGAGGTATCATGACTCTGGAGCAATTGTACTGGCTGTTTCAGTGGAGATATTTTTCAAAGACATAAATGATCCTTGGTGAATGCAGAGGAGACGGGCTATTTTTCTTTACAAAGCTCACATTTCTTATGAGGAAGACATAGGGAGTTTTGCAATGGCTTTGGCTCTATTTTATAACATCTGAGGGTGTCAGCTTCTTTAATTATATGAAGACAAGTTCTCATATAATAAGCATGTGTTAGAGAAGCAAACAGCAATCCTAAAAGAAAGAATATGATAATTGGAATCATGTAGCTGCTTTATGTGTGCAAGACTTTGTACCACTTTGCTTAGATGAGTTACATGCTTAAATGGCAGTAGGAAGGAGAAATGTCCTATTTGTGGAGTTTATTGCCTGACTTATAAAGTCTTAACTACTTTTGTTAGTAAAAAATAAAAGATGGTTAACGGAGGGTAATGTGAAGAGACTATAACTCTTAAAGAATATAGCCATATTCACCTTTTTGTAACTTGATCGCATTTAAATATTAAACATGAAGTGTCATTTGACCTGGAGGTATATACTGTTACAACCTAGATTTTGTTTGTTTTTTTGTTTATTTTAGTTTTGCTGTTTGGTTTTGGTTTGGCTTTGGATCTTTAAATTTTTTAATTTTATTTTAGGGAGAGAGAGAGCATTTGTAATCAGGGGAGGGGCAGAGGGAGAGACAGAGAGAGAAAGAGAGAGAATTCCAAGCAGGCTCCACATTCAGTCCAGAGCCCAATGCAGACTTTGATCCCATGACCCTGGGATCATAACTTGAGCTGAAGTCAAGAGTCAGATGCTCAAGCGACTAAGCCATCCAGGTGCTCCTTGTTTTATTTTTTTTAAGTAGGCTCCATGCCCAATGTGGTGCCTGAACTCACAACCCTGAGACTGAGTCATATGCTCTATCAACTGAGCCAGCCAGGCACTCCTAACCTAGATTTTTAAAATGAAAGTAGAAGTTGAATAGATAAATAATTTTGATGTAACCTCTCCATAGATAATGATATATGATAGATTATTTCTGAATTCTCCTTCATTTTATAATTTAAACTAGAATGTTTTTAGTCTTTTAGTCAAAAGAGTCATTTTTATTTTGGGGTGTATATATATATGTATATATATATATTATTCTTGGTAATATGTAAACTCAATGTTGGTTTAATAAGATTTATTCTTTTTTTTAAGTTTATTTATTTATTTTGAGAGAGAGAAACAGAGAGAGAGGCAGAGAGAGAGGGAGAATCCCAAGCAGCCTCTGTCAGAACCTGATGTGAGGCTCTATCCCATGTACCATGAGGAGATTATGTCCTGAGCTGAAATCAGTAATCTCAACAGTCAGATGCTTCACTGACTGAGCCACCCAGGCACCCCTAATAAGACCCATTCTTTAACAAAGAAAACGTCTGAATTTTTAGCAAGTTAGGTAATTTAGACAAAGGTAGAGTAAGCATGACTTCTTTAAAAAATGTTTATAATATATTGCTCTTCTCTTTCAAATCAGGCTTACTAACAACAACTTGTCCTTTGGACTATGAAATAAAAACTCAGCACGTCCTGACCCTTCTGGCCCTGGATGATGGCGTACCCGCGCTTTCTTCATCCCAGACTTTGACAATTACTGTTCTTGATGTAAATGATGAGGCACCAGTATTTCAGCAGAACTTGTATGAAGCTTCAGTTAAAGAAAACCAAAATCCAGGGGAGTTTGTCACAAGGGTCGAAGCTATGGACAGAGATTCAGGTAATTTAAAAGTATAGAAACTTGGCAATTAATGCCCAAAACAAAAATTCACAAAATTTAAACTAGTATGGCTCAGAAAAATGAAGACAGTTGCTACTTATGTCAAACTTCTTATAGTTCTTTAATTAGCATACACATGAAAACATATACACATGTGAAGATAATGTGTGCTTCAATATGGCATTTGCTTGTATCGATCTATATTATTTATGTTAGAATGATGCACACCTAATTAATATATATGCAATTTATTGATCTGATCTTGATAATAAACAAGTATAGACAAAGTATCACGTTTTCAGAGTGTAATGGTTAGATGCATTGCATGGAAGAAGATAAATGGTTCTGTGTTTCCTCTATATTGAGCACAATGGAAGAGAGAGGATGTGTGGGTTTGAATCCTAGAACTACCCTTTACTTCAGATGTGTAACTTGGAACAAGTAGCTAATTCTGTCTGTTCCTCTGTTTCCTTATTAGGAAAATGGGGATAATGACAGTGCCTAGTTTGTAGTTCTGTTATGAGTATGAATGAGTTATTACATGGTAAGAGCTAAGACCAGTGACTGGCACAATCAGTGGTCAATAAATGTTAACTTCTGTCATTACTGTTATTATTCTTATTAACGTCAGACACTATGTCCAGACAAATGACTTTGAGGTAAGTGAATTGACTGTAGCTAGGAATTTGTAAATATCTTAGAATTGCTTTTCAATATCACCGTGACTTGTTTCTATCTAAGATTGTAACTTTAATAATATTTATATTTAAAAAAATAATTCTGAAAATTACAGTGAAGTATTGACCATTGAAAAAGCATATGCCAATTTTCCCCATCTGAGGTAATACAAATTGCTTAATAAGCTCATCTTTTTATCTCTTGTATATATTTCTTTTAATTATGTAAGATTCAGGCGTACATTATAATTGGACATCTGTATACACTCCAAAGTGGTTACTTCCCCAAATCTAGTTACCATCTGTCACTCTACAATTGACCTTTTTTACCCTTTTCACCCATCTCCAACCCCCTTCCCCTCTGGTGACCACCAATCTATTCTCTGTATCTATGAGTTTCTCTTCGCTTCATTTTGTTTTGTTTTGTTTTTAGATTCCACATGTGACTGAATCATAGGGTATCAGACTTTCTCCTTCTAACTTATTTCACTTAGTATAATATGATCAAGGTCCAAAGGTCCATCCATGTTGTTGCAAGTGGCAAGATTTCATTTTTTTTTATGACTGAGTAGTATATATATATATCATATTTTTTAATCCATTCATCCATTGATGGACATTAGGTTGCTTACGTATCTTGGCTACTTTACATAATGCTTTAGTGAGCATAGGGGGTACATATGTTTTTTCAAATTAGCATTTTCATTTTTTTTTGGATAAATACCCAGTAGTGGAATAGAGGGATCATGTAGTCTTTCTATTTTTAATTTTTTGAGGAATTTCCATGATGACGTTTTCCACCAATTTATATTCCCACCAACGGTGTATGAGTATTTTCTTTTCTCCACATCCTCTTCAACACTTGTTATTTTTTCATAATAGCCATTCTAAAGGTGTGACATGATATATCATTGTAGTTTTGATTTGCATTTCCCTAATAGTTAGTTATGCTGAACATCTTTTCATGTGCCTGTTAGCCACCTATACATTTTCTTTGGAAAAATGTTTATTCAGATCCTCTACACTTTTAAAAATCAGGTTGTTTGGTTTTTGTTGATGTTGAGTTGTATGAGTTCTTTATATATTTTGTATATTAATGCCTATCAAATGTATGATATGCAAATATCTTCTCCTGTCCAGGAGGATATTTTTTTTTTGTTTTGATGACGATTTCCTTTGATACACAGAAGCTTTTTAGTTTGATGTACTCCCATGTGTTAATTGTTGCTTTTGTTTCCCTTGACTTTGGAATCTGATCCACGAAAACATCACTAGGACTTAAGTCACAAAGTTTACTGGCTATGTTTTCTTCTAGGAATGTTATGATTTAGGTTTTACATTCAAGTGTTTAATTCATTTTGAGTTAATTTTTGAATTTGGTGTAAGATAGTGGTCCAGTTTCTTTTTCTTTTTCTTTATTTTTTGCATGTAACTGACTACTTTGCTCAACATCATTTATTTTAAAAACTGTTCTTCCTCTATTGTTTATTTTTAGCTTCTTTTTCATAAATTAATTGTCCATGTATGGGTTTGTTTCTGGGGCTCTTGATTCTGAGTTCCATTGATCTGTGTGTCTGTTTCTGTGCCAGTACCATACTGTTTTGATTACCATTGCTCTGTGGTATGAAATCAGGATCATAATACCTCCAGCTTTGTTCTTTCTCACCATTGCTTTAGCTATTTGGGATCTTTTGTGATTCCATACTAATTTTAGAATGATTTGCTCTAGTTCTATGAAATATGCCTTTGGAGTTTTGATAGGAATTGCATTGAATCTATGGCTTCCTTTGGAAAGTATCGATATTTTAACAATATTAATTCTCTCAATCCATGATTGTGCCAATCTTTGTAAGTTCATATTTGTATATAGCAAGTGTCATTCCATAATCAGTATAATTTTTTAACAAGATTGTAATAGATAAGTCCATGGAAATATTAATATTAACAGGAGCATTTTCTTCCCAAATGGCTCGTCCAAGGGGTAAAAAAGACTTCCTTGAGCTTTTAAACTACATTATATACCATTTTAGATGCTTTGCCCCTTTGAAATATATCATCTTTTAATGAGATGAATTTTACATAAATTTGTGTATGATGCTGCAAAAACTTTCTTTTCAGAGAGTAACCTAATTTTCTCTCCTTTGACCAGAATGGGGCAGTATGATCACAGAATTATTCTTACTATGCTCAAAGACAGAGGACTAGAGTGTGGTACCAATTGCTCCTCCCAACTTGTGCTTATAGAATTTATTTAGCACATTTTTGGCAGTATGGTTTTAAGGGTGATAGACACAATGGAAAATATACATAAGCTTTGTGTTTCACAGTAGTTCAATAAAGTTCTCTTAGAGGGCTCTCTGTCATAAATTGAACAACGCAGGGCCCTGGGCAACACAGAAACTACTTCCTAAAGTTCACAGACGCATTCTGAACATGTCAATGATGTGAATCAATGCAATCATTAGGATTCATTACTCATTAGCAATTCTTAAAATATATAAACTGCTTCTTCTTCTTGACCTTACTTTATCTTATTAATTTTATTTTTGGTAGTGGACATTAGTAAGGAATCTCTTGCTTTAATGTATGAAGAGAAAGAAAAGCATTTCTCTCAAATTTTTACATGTATCATCTAAAAATGATTACCATGAATATGCATTCCAATTTTTACTGTCAAGTTGCCTAACGTTACTGTTGTTTTCTTTTAGAATAAACCTGTTACTTAAACTGACTTGAAGAGTTCATTACACTAGAGATTATGGTTTGTCGGGTGGAGTATTTAGATGCAAAATTATTGTTTTTCGGGCTTTGCATTTATGAATGTTTGAAATACACATTAGTGCCTTCATGAGGCTCATGCACCTTCACATGTTGTGGAGACAATTTTGGCTTATTCTTAATATCTGTATTTTTATGAGGCCAGATTTGTTAAGCAAATGCTTTTGAATATATTTTCCCTCAATCTTTCATTGATTTTGTTTTTTTGTTTTTTATCTTTGCTCGTTGGTTTAAAACAATGAAAAAGAATTATGCATGAGAATTAATTTACATAGTCAAGATTTTAACACAACTGGCATCACATTGGATTTTATGAATGGTTTACTTTTTCGTATGTATTTTTAAAAAGACTATAGCGTTACTTAATACTAGAAAGCTTAACATATGTTTTTAAAATTGTAATCTTACAGTGTTGTTTGGCATTCAAACCCCATGGGACTTGGAGCCCTGCATGTTTATGATGTATGACTCACACTAGTACTAACAGGAGTTTCTTCATATATTAAAAGGGAAAAACAACTACCAGGTTTTAACTAAGATATTAAAACTGCTACAGCTTTTGGTACCACCAACAGGAGTTCTATTGTTAGTGAGAAAAGATTTACCGCTGGGGGCACCCCTGCCCTTGTCCCTGGAGAAAGGGCGCCCCACTAGGGCAGATGAATCACTCCTGCTGATACATTTGCTCATTAGTGGTGAATACAAGATCATTTAACCGCACGTTGCCATGCAAAAATGTAAAATTCTATAATGAGATTTTATTCTCTGTTCCATAAAAAACTGTACAGTTGACCCTTGACCATCGCGGGGGTGAGGGGTGCTGACTGCCCCTCCCATAGTCAAAAATCCACGTTTAACTTTTGAGTCTCCAAAAACTTAACCACTGGTAGCCTGCAGTTGACCAGAAGCCTTACCGATAATGTAAACAGTCAATGAACACATGTTTTGTATGTTACATGTGTTATATACTGCATTCTTACAATAAAATAAGCTAGAGAAAAGAAAATGGTTTTAAGAAAATCAGAAGGAAGAGAAAATAAATTTACAGTACTATACTGTATTTATATTTAAAAATCCACGTGTATGTGGATTTGTGCAGTTCAGATTGTGTTCTTCAAGGGTCAACTGTATTCTCTGTCTGGGTTTATTTGGAATTAACTCTGGATCTGATTTCCTGAAAAATGTCTTGTGCTGGATTACAACTTCACACCACAGCCTACACTTGGAGCGAGGGAGAAACACTGCCGTGTCGGCATTTCGTCTATTTCATTGACTCTAAAACACCATTCACTCTAAAATGCATCTAATTTCAGAAATACTCCAATGTTGGGGAAAATATGTCTTAGAATTAATGAAATAGTAAGCATGAAAAAAAAAAAAGGAATAAGAACCACTTATAATTCCCTCGCCCAGACAATCACTATTAAAACTTTGATTTAGTCTTATTGAGTACAGGGTATTGTTATTGTATAATTGTTTACTCATCAGTCTGTCCTTTAGGCTGGGAACTTCTCATGGATTCAGAGCATGTTTTATTCATTTTTATCCCAGGTCCCCAAGGTAGTGCAAGCTAAGACATAGGAGCTCAGTAAAGATTTTAACTCTGTGATTTGAGAAACTGGAGCATCTGTAAAATAACCTGCTTCAAGTTGCCTTCACTCTTCAGAATTCATTCATTTATTTATTCAATCAGTCATGCATGATCCTATTTTTGCTTTAGAAATGTCTGAGTTGTATGGGCATTCTACGGTTGAGGAATTCCATGACAAATGATCTTCCTAAAAAGTAAACTTGAAAATAACACTCCTGTGGTCAGAATTCTTTATTAATTCCTCATGGTTTTGAGTATGAAGTTTCTTTTGCTTAACAGCCATTCCCTTTATGGAGTGACTCTAGCTTTCCTCTCTATCCTCAGCTGCTGTTCCTCTCCACCCTTGACTCCAGGACAGGGCTCTGCAAACTTTTCTCTGTAAAGGACAAGGTACTAAGTATTTTAGGCTTTACAGACCATACATTTTCTGTCACTCAACCCTGACATCTCACCAAGACAGCAGCACAGATGATACATAAAGAAATGAGTGCAGGACGTATAGGAGGATTAGGAGGAACTTGACGGAGGACCAAGGGGGAGAAGAAGGGCGGAAATGGTGGGGGAAAGGGAGAGAGGCAAACCATGAGAGACTCTTGAATGCTGAGAATAAACTGAGGACTGATGGATGTGGGGGGGAGGGGGGGATGGGCATGAAGGAGGGCACTTTGGGGATGAGCACTGAGTGTTATGTAGAAACTAATTTGACAATAAACTATTTGTAAAAAAAAAAAAAAAAAAANCATGAAGGAGGGCACTTTGGGGATGAGCACTGAGTGTTATGTAGAAACTAATTTGACAATAAACTATTTGTAAAAAAAAAAAAAAAAAAAGAAATGAGTGCAGGTGTGTTTCTGTAAAACTTTACAAAAGTGGCCAATGGGCTGTAGTTTGCCAACGGCCGGTCTAATACATATATCTAATTAAGACATTTTAGTTACTTGCTGCTTTCTGGACACTAGATCCAGTTATGATGTCATCAGAGTAGTAGATCAATATGATGTTTTATTGGATGCCAAGATGGGCACTATCTCTGCCAAGTAGATAATGGCTGATAGAAAGATTACATAGAGATGTGCTCTTGTTTCTACTGGGTAAAAGCAATTCACTTCTGATTGTTTTTACAAGTTGGTATAGAGTGTTTGTTCTCAGAAGATGGTCTCCAGGATCAGTGCACTGTCATTCATGGCCTGCAGAGGACATTTAAAGGATGCTGGAATCCTTCTAACCAATGTCTTTCCTGGAGTCTTTATAAAGGAAAGTCCTCTGAACTCTTAGGAAATGTAGTTGGGGGTGGGTATGTCATACATGGCAAACCTGCCCTAACATTCCCATTCCTAAAGTTCTTCAAGCTTTTGGAATCTTACTGCATACTGTGCAGGAGATCAGGCATCTCAACCTCTGTGAGGATAGGCCGCTATTAATCCAGTCCATCCAAGAAACTGTCAAGAGACATAACTGTATGAATTAACACATGACACCAAGAATTCCAGCCTAAACCAAAGTTTTATTTTAATTTCCTGGGTCTCACATCCTTAGAAATGCTTTCCACACATATTCCCCAGGTTTATTCTAATATAAATTAGAAAAATCATGCCATTCTTTAGAAGTGGAGTCAGATTTGCACATGACTACGTGCAATATGTTGAGATGACTCTACTTATGGCTCTTCATGGGAATAAACATCTCCTTGCTAGAAGTTACGTGTTGTGTCTGCCACTCCGTTTGAGTCTGATCTTCAGGGAGATTAATTTTCAGGCTTGCAGGAAGCTTTCTGGTTTTTAGCTATGACGGGTGTGCAAGTTTAAAGCTTCAGCTTGTAATTTTCTTTCTGTAAGTACCTAGTACAGTTCAGAAACAGCTATCTCACATCATACTCCTTTTTACTATCATATGGCTAGTCATTTGGTCCCCTGAGGAATTTGAGTCCTTTAATAGTAACTTCTTCATAATCTAACACAGGTGATAATTTAATTGATGATGCTATCACTGCAAACATGAACTACTAGTATCCTATTTCCCATGACCAAAGAACTCAGCACTACATGCAAGGCCAGAGACATAACCAGACTCAGAATCCCAGATACTTGAGACCCACTCCTGCTGCCAAGTTCTCTATCAGTCAGTTGCAGTCGGGAAAACCAGAGATTATAATACAGGTGTTGGAAGGCTAAGTAAGCAAAAAGGGAATCCGGAGTTAACCCAGGAAAAATAACCATAGGGGATAGCTGTCACCCCAGAAGAGGTCAAAGTTATCAGAACCTAAAGAGAAAAGTAAAGGGCCTTGCAGAGCCTGGCTCTGGGAGTGCCAGAAGATTGTATGCCATGAGCAGTTGCTGCAGCAGATGAAATGACAGTGCTGACAGAGAGAGCAAGCAATAGAATCTCCTCTCCTTCTGACTTTCACTCTCCCTCTGGTGTCCCCTGGCGGCAGACCAGAGGACAGAGTTCATGGCAAGTCAGAACTGCGGCTTACAGATCCCCAGCCCCATCATCACAGGGCAGAGCAGAACAGTTTGGATCTATATCCGAAAAAACAGTAGTTTTATAACTGGTAGCCATGGAAAGAACTGAGAGAGGAACAGGCAGAGAGAACAGCAACTACAAAAACCCTGACAGAAAAAAATGAAACGAAACATGTTCACAGAACAGGAGGGAGCCAGTGGGGTCAGGATCAGAGCAACAGGGTATGTGAGAAGAGATTGGGAAAATTAGCAGAGCCCATAAATATGGGGCTTTGCAGACTGTACTGAGGTGTTTGGATTTTACTGTGAATGCATTAAATCATTCTTTCTTCTTTCTTACTTGTTAAATCCTATTCATCTTTAGAGTCAGCTTAGACAGAGGTCAACCATACTTTCTCAGTGATGTCTTATGTGGAATTGTAGTTGCTTGCTAGCTTATCCATGTGCAGTGCTATTCTGCAAGCACTATGAGGAGAGAGAATTTGTCTTCCTGCTGGCAGTTATATTCTTAGCCCCTGACATGGTACCTTAGCATCTACTATCACTCTCTATACATATTTATTTAATGAGGTGATTAATGAAAACTTGTCAACCTGGGGTGAGTCTTCCCTGATTTCATATTTTCTACCACACTGACTACAATTCATTGATTTAATTGCCTCCCCTACTATCTTGAGAACCAAGATAAGTATTATTCAAGGGCATCTTTCCAGTGCCTGGCACTCAGTACATGTGCATATATATCTGCAATGAACATGTGAATGAATGAACACATGAATGAATGAATGAGACAACCAAATACCTGGAGCTCATGCAGACACATAGATGTCATCTGCATGTGAGTAAAAACTGAAGACAGTAGACTGGGAAAGAGGTAGAATGAATTTCAGCCCCCCGTTCTCTCCTCTTTTGTCTCTTCCTCTCATCTGTCTCACTTTGTTCCTTCTCTTCCATCTTTTTAACATCAGTGAGCAATATCTGAAGCCACAGAGGAGAAAAATCAGATAAAAACTAAAATAACCAGTAAGTTTCATAACCGGAAAGTCTTGGTGACTGTAGAAAGAATAGCTAGGTATGATATTTTCAAGCTAGCAGAGAATGGATAGCATTTTAAAAATAAGCTTAGCTATAAAGAGTAGGGGAAAAAAATCTTGATTCCTATAGATAGAAAAGAATATAATTTAAGGGAAAAAATTAATGAGAAAGACTAGAAATGAAGAAAATTCCAAAAAAGGAGCACTGGAAGAATTACTCTTGCCATTGAGACATAAACTAGGAATTAGAGTTGAGTGTTGATGAAGAAAGTTGAGGGAGTGCTTTCCTGATACCTTCACTTTTTCTGGGAAATAAGAGGGACAGCCGTCTGCAGCAGTGAGCCCAGAGGTGTTGGGTGGGAGACCTTGAATAGGAGAGGGATGATACAGCAGAGTTGGAAGGGGACTGCAGGATGACGATGACATTTCAGCAGCCTCAGTCTGTGCTGTTGTGACACGTTCTTCAGCCCCAGTTATCTGCTGGGTATTCAAGGAGGGCAGAGGGATGGTTGGGATGATGCTTGGTTGGAATCTGCTGGGCATCTTTGGCAAAAAGCCGCTAGACTGAGGAAACTGGGGTGGTTGGTAAAGCAGTCATTCATGGGGCTGGGCTGGAGAGGGAAAGGACTGAATTGAAAGGGGTGTCTTAGAGAAATTAAGAGGTCACAGTGCTGTAGGTCTTGAGGTCTAAGAGCAATATGTGTATGTGTCCACACACACACCTCTCACTAGGTGTATATCACTGAATATCTTCAGATCCCTATTTCCAATATGCTTAGTAAGCTGATGAAATTAGACTAAATCTCTATTTTATTTTTATTTTCTTGGCTCTCACGTTTGACAATGCTATGTTTGTTCTGGATAATATAGGGTATAAGATGGAAGAAGGAAGGCACTAATTAAGTTCTAAAAGAGCCATATTTCAAAGCTATTTCACATAATTTAAGTTGGGAAGGATGTGAACTTTGGAGTGTGAAATGTATGTATACAAACTACAAGTATAAATAAGAATTTTTTTATCCTTAATATACTAGGAGGATTAAAAGTGAATGGCTTGTTATCTCAGGGATCAAAGCTATATAGAATAAGGGAAATAGTAAAATCTGAAAGTTTCTAAGAAGTCAGGAAAATATTGGGCACAATGGTAAAGCACACTACAAAATAATGGGAAGATGGGAAAATATAAAGAAATGACTTTATTTTAAATATTTTCTGAGTTTGACAATTATTGGGAATTAAAATATTAATTCTTTTAAATAAATATTAAAATAATATGTAATGCAAGGTATAACATATAACATAAACGTATAATGTATGATAAAATCCTATATGTGAGTAAATTGATTTCAGAAATAAAAGGTCCAAGAGAATGGCAAGATGGAGGAGAAGTAGGGAGCTCCGTGCATTTCACTTGCACCCATCTCTCAAACAGAGAAAGCCTGGAGTCATAGGACACTGAGCAACAGGAGTTTGGGAAAAGAAAGCGAACGAATACACTGGGAAGGAAACCTCATAAGGCTACCTCAGGAAACAAGCCAAAGTACACATGGTGAAGAGTCCCAAATACCGCTATGAGTAGGGAAACAGAATAACCAAATGCTCAATAAGAGAAACCAAGAGACACCATTCAAAGAACACTTCCTGAATAGTCAGGCCCTGAACAGTCAAAGAGCCCTCTACCATACAGCAGAACTCACAGGGGCAGAGTGTACAATAAGCTTTTAAAATTGACAAGAGATAGAAAGCTAACCAAAATGATGAAATGGAAGAACTCTCCTCCAAAGAAATTCCAGGAAGAAATGAAAGCTAAAGAACTGCTCAAAACAGATATAAGCAACATAACTGAACAAGAATTTAGAACAATAATCATAAAATTAATCGCCGGGCTTGAAAAAAGCATGGAAGACATCAGAGAAACTATTGCTACAAACACTATGGAGCTTAAAAATAGATGATGAATTAAAAAATGCTATAGATGAGATACATAATAAAATGGAGGCATCCAATGCATGGATTGAATAGACAGAAAGGGGAATAAGTGATTTAGAAGACACAATTACAGAAAAGGAGGAAACTGAGAAAAAGAGAGATAAACTGATCCAGGAACATGAAAGAAGAGTTTGAGAGCTCAGCGATTCAATCAAATGGAACAATATCCGTATCATAGGAATCCCAGAAGAGGAAGAGAGAGGGAAAGGTGCTGAAGGAGTCCTGGAACAAATTATAGCAGAGAACTTCCCCAACGTGGGGAAGGAAGTAGAAGTTGAAATTCAAGAGGCACAGAGAACTCCCCTCAGTTGTAACTTGAATCAATCTTCTGCACGACATATCATAGTGAAACTGGCAAAATATAAGGACAAAGAGGGAATTCTCAAAGCAGCTAGGGAGAAAAGGGCCCTAACATACAAAGGGAAACCTATCAGAGTGGTGACAGACCTATCTACTGAAACTTGGCAGGCCAGAAAGGAATGGCAGGAGATCTTCAATGTGATAAACAGAAAAAATATGCAGCTAAGAATCCTCTATCCAGCAAGCCTGGCATTCAAAATAGAAGGAGAGATAAAAACCTTTCCAAATAAACAGAAATTGAGAGAATTTGTCACCACTAAGCCAGCCCTACAAGAAATCCTGAGGGGGACGCTCTGAAGGAAAGGTTGCAAGGAACAAAGATACGAGAGACACCACCACAAACATGAACCCCACAAAGGACACAAAGACTCTAAACCCACATATCTCAATAAAAACACTGAATGTAAATGGGCTGAATGTTCCAATTAAAAGACATAGGGTAGCAGAATGGATAAAAAAACAAAACCCATCTATATGCTGTCTATAAGAAACTCATTTTAGACTGGAAGATACCTTCAGATTAAAAGTAAGGGGATGGAGAAATATATATCATGCTACTGGAAATCAAAAGAAAGCCGGAGTAGCTATACTTATATCAGACAACCTGGACTTTAAATTAAAGACAATAACAAGAGAATAAGAAGGGCATTACATAATAATTACAGGGTCTATCCATCATGAAGAACAATCATAAATGTCTATGCACCAAATATGAGAGCACCTAAATATTTAAAACAATTAATCACAAACAGAAACAAGCTTATAGATAAGAATGTGCTAATAGCAGGGGACTTCAGTACTCTGCTTACAGCAATGGATAGGACAACCAGACAGAAAATCACTAAAGAAATAATGGACTTGAAAGACACATTGGACCAGATGGATCTGACAGATATATTTAGAACTCTACATCCTGAGGCCAGGGAATTCACTTTCTTCTCAAGTGCGCATGGCACATTCTCCAAGGTAGATCACATACTAGGACACAAAGGAGCCCTCAATAAATATAAAAGATTTGAGATCATACCATGCACACTTTCAGATCACAATGCTTTGAAACTTGTAATCAATCACAAGAAGAAGTCTGGAAAACCTCAAAAACATGGAGGTTAAAGAACACCCTACTAAAGAATGAATGGGCCAATCAGGCAATTAGAGAGGAAATTAAAAAATATATGGAAACAAATGAAAATGAAAATACAACAATCCAAAATCTATGGGATGCAGCAAAGGCAGTCCTAAGAGGAGAGGACATTGCACTCCAGGCTTATTTCAAGAAACTAGAAAAAGTGCAAGTCCAAAATCTAACAGCTCGCCTAAAGGAACTAGAGGCAGAGCAACAAGAATGCCCTAAACC